>NC_091571.1:2886098-2888598 GCF_042767895.1 Penaeus vannamei | reverse complement strand
CTTCCCTCCTCCCTCCCTTCCTTCTCCCTCCCTCCCTTCCTTCCCTCCTCCCTTCCTTCCCTCCCTTCCTCCCTCCCTTCCTTCCCTCCCCTCCCTCCCGCCCTCCTTCCCTCCTTCCCTCCCTCCTTCCTTCCCTCCCTCCCTCCCTCCTTCCCTCCTTCCCTCCCTCCTTCCTTCCCTCCCTCCCTCCCTCCCTCCTTCCTTCCCTCCCTCCCCCCCTCCTTCCCTCCTTCCCTCCCTCCTTCCCTCCCTCCCTCGCACGCTGCAACCTCGGCGACCAAGGCGGGTTCGGTCCCAGAGACGGATAAGGAAACGCAGAAACAGTGTGATGAGGACACGCAACGAGAGCTAACTGATCCTCGCTCCGGCCTGGTTGTGGAGGGAAGAGAGAGGATGGAGGAAGAGGGAGGGAGAAGGTCGAGGAGGAAGGAGGAGGAAGGAGGGAGAAAGAGGAGAAGGATGGAGGAGGATTTTTTTTTTTTAAAGGAAAAAAGAAAAACAGGAAGGTTTCTCTTCTCGCTACACAGGGGGTTGGTTGTGAGCGGACGGGGAGGCAGGAGGAGGAGGAGGAGGAGAGGGAGGAGGAGGAGGAGGAGAGGAAGGAAGAGGGTGAGGAATAGGAACTGGACCGGGGGAGGATGCCGAAGGTCAGAGTGGAAGGTCTATAGGATGCCGATAGCCTTGCGGAGGACCCTGGTTTCACCTCCCTGGGCCCGCTCGTTCCCTCGACGCCGCATCCTGCTCCTCCTCTCTCGAGAGATCAGGGAGCTGCCTCTCAGAGTAGGAAGTTAACGCCATGTAAGGCTCGCCGCGTCCAGGGGCTCGTGGGTGAACAGCTTTCTGAGGCCTTGAGAAATCGCACGAGTAGGAGCCGCGCCAGTAACCGGGAGGAGCCACGTCGTCCCGGGGTCTAGGCTGTCCGTTCCCCCGGGAGACGTCAGCGCCGCCTCTCGGGGGGGTCGGAAGGTCCTCGGGGGGGATCGGGAGGTCCTCGGGGGATCAGGAGGTCCTCGGGGGGTCGGGAGGGTCCTCGGGGATCGGGAGGTCCTCGGGGGATCGGGAGGTCCTCGGGGGGATGGGGAGGGTCCTCGGGGGGGTCGGGAGGTCCTCGGGGGGATCGGGAGGTCCTCGGGGGTCGGAAGGTCCTCAGGGGGTAGGGATGTCCTCGGGGGGTCGGAAGGTCCTCGGGAGGTAGGGAGGTCCTCGGGGGGTCGGAAGGTCCTCAGGGGGTAGGGAGGTCCTCGGGGGATCGGGAGGTCCTCAGGGGGGTTCGGGAGGTCCTCAGAGGGGATCGGGAGGGTCCTCAGGGGGATCAGGAGGTCCTCGGGGGATCGGAAGGTCCTCAGGGGGGATCGGGAGGTCCTCAGGGGGGATCGGAAGGTCCTCGGGCGGGATCGGAAGGTCCTCGGGGGGATCAGGAGGTCCTCAGGGAGGGATCGGGGGGATCAGGGAGGTCCTCGGGGGTCGGAAGGTCTTCGGGGGGTAGGGAGGTCCTCAGGGGGTCGGAAGGTCCTCGGGGGTCGGAAGGTCCTCGGGGGGATCGGGAGGTCCTCGGGGGGGGTTCGGGAGGTCCTCAGGGGATCAGGAGGTCCTCGGGGGGGTCGGAAGGTCCTCGGGGGGGTCAGGGAGGTCCTCGGGGGGGGGGGGGGGGGGGGGGGGGGTAGGGAGGTCCTCGGGGGGATCGGGAGGTCCTCGGGGGGATCGGGAGGTCCTCGGGAGGGATCGGGGGGATCAGGAGGTCCTCGAGGGGGTCGGAAGGTCTTCAGGGGGGTAGGGAGGTCCTCGGGGGTAGGGGAGGTCCTCGGGGTCGGAAGGTCCTCAGGGGTAGGGAGGTCCTCAGGGGGGATCGGGAGGTCCTCGGGGGGGGATCGGGAGGTCCTCGGGGGGATCGGGAGGTCCTCAGGGGGATCAGGAGGTCCTCGGGGGGATCAGGGAGGTCCTCGGGGGGATCGGGAGGTCCTCAGGGGGGATCGGGAGGTCCTCGGGGGGGGGTCGGAAGGTCCTCGGGGGGATCAGGGAGGTCCTCGGGGGGATCGGGAGGTCCTCGGGGGGATCGGGAGGTCCTCGGGGGGATCAGGGAGGTCCTCGGGGGATCGGAAGGTCCTCGGGGGGATCGGGAGGTCCTCGTGGGGGATCGGGGAGGTCCTCGGGGGTCGGGAGGGGGTCCTCGTGGGGGATCGGGAGGTCCTCAGGGGGATCGGAAGGTCCTCGGGGGGATCAGGGAGGTCCTCGGGGGGATCGGGAGGTCCTCGTGGGGGATCGGGAGGTCCTCGTGGGGGATCGGGAGGTCCTCGTGGGGGATCGGGAGGTCCTCGTGGGGGATCGGGAGGTCCTCGGGGGGGATCGGGAGGTCCTCGGGGGCGCCGTGGGCTGACTCGATAGCTGGGAGACGATAGCCTGCCCCGAGGTAGTCCAGGGCGCAGCGCTACCTGGGGGAGGAGACAGGAATCCACATGATAAGAGAAAGAGAGACAGAGACAGACAGAGAGAGAGAGAGGGA
>NC_091571.1:2873598-2876098 GCF_042767895.1 Penaeus vannamei | reverse complement strand
AGAGAGAGATAAAGATATAGAGAGAACTGAGAAACAAGAAACAAATCAATCCACGCACGAAAAAGAAACGATAAAAAAAAAGAGGCAGGACCATCATCATAATAACATTAATCTCCAAATAACCCGAATATCATACACATCCATCCATCAACATTCGGAGCAGACTGGACTCTGACGCCGCCTGCCGCCCGCACCACAAGAGCCAGAAGAAGAAACACGACTCTTCTTTGCGGGCGGGCGGGCGGGCGGGCTTACAAGGTGGCCGGGGTTCTTTCGTGACCTTGTGCAGGGTCACTGGGGTAGCCTCGAGCGCGGCAAGGTAGGGCGGAAGGAGAGAGAGAGAGAAGGGAGGAAGAGAGAGATAGGAGGAAGGGAAAACGAGAGAAGGTAGGACGGAAGGAGAGAGAGAGAGAGATAGGAGGAAGGGAAACGAGAAGGTAGGACGGAAAGAGAGAGAGAAGGGAGGAAGAGAAAGGAGGAGAAACGAGAACGGAAATAGAGATAGGAGGAAGAGAAAAGAGAAGGGAGGAAGGAAGAGAGAGAGAAAGAAGGGAGGAAGGGAAAGAGAAAGGGAGAAGGTAGGAAGGAAAAAGAGAAAGGAGGAAGGTAAAAAAGAGAAGGTAGGACGGAAGGAGAAAGAGATAGGAGGGATGGGAGAGAGAGAGAGAGAGAAGGGAGGAAAGGGAAGAGGAGAGGGAAAGAAGCGATAGAGAAACTGGAAAGCCATTTCACGTAATTTCTGCTGATATGAATCACACATACGAATGGGAAATAAGTTGTCAAGCTAAATGTTTACCATTATTATCATTGTTATTATTATTATTATTATTCGTATTATCATTTTTTCATCATTATTATTGTTGTTATCATTATTATTACTATTATTGTTGTTGTTATCAATACCATTATCATATTATCATTATTATTATTGTTATTATTATTATTATTATTCGGTTCCGGATATAAGTGTACATTATGTTCGATGAATATTAATACACATACACAAAAAACATATGTCCATATGAATATACATATCCACACATCCACACACGTATGTTGTAAATTTATACTCACACATGCACTACATTAAAAGTAGTTTTTGATAATATTAATATAAGTCCAGTGGCACAGTGCATTAAAAAAATGAATCAGACGGTGTAGTACACATCAAAATACGCAGAAACACTACTCATGTAAGTATACAAACATGTGCTCACAAGAATGTAAATTTATACATACACACAATGGCAGGTCTTCCATTCAACAAGCACACAATACTAATATACACACACGGAAATCAGACCTAAACACACACACACACACACATACCACTCCCAATACCTTGATCTCTCTGTGCACAGCCATAGAGATGAAAGGTAAATGTGAATAACAACTACAATAGAAGCAAAGAACAATAATAACAATAACAATAATGATGATAATAGTGTTCATATGAATGTTAATAATAATAATATCTAATAAAAACACTATTAGTAACAGCATGAAACCAAGACCAACAGTGACAGTGATAATAATAATATTGATGATAATGATGGTAAAACCACAACAATATTGATGATAACACCAATAAGAAAAACAATATAACAAAAATAACAAATAATACCAACAAACACAAACACTAACAACAAAAATGAATAACAAACCCTAACACTAACAACAAAAACAACAACAAAACGAATAAAGAAATCATAATAAAATAACACTAACAACAAAATTAATAACAAAAAATGAATAAAATCATAAAAACAAAAACAAAATAAAAAAAATAAAATGAAAAAAATCATAAAAAATAATAAAAATTTTAAAATAGATGATAATGATGGTAAAGCGACAATAATATTGATGATAATGATGGTAAAACCACAATAATATTGATGATAACACCAATAAGAAAAATATAACAAAAATAAATAATACCAACTAACACTAACAACAAAAATAATAATAAACCCTAACACCAACAACAAAAACAACAACAAAATGACTAAAGAAATCATAATAAAACAATAACAAAGCCAAAGAGAAACGGCCAAGGTAACCCCGCTGCGCCCTGCCCAACGCCAGCGCCGCACCGGAAACGCGACGCGACTGCTCACGCCGGCACCCGACGGGACCTTATAAGGACCGAAACGCCGTGGCTCTGTTTCTCTGGGTGCCGAGGGAGAGAGAGGTCAGGGGAGAAGGGAGAGAGAGAGGAAGTGAGGGTAGGAGGGTGGAGAGGGGGAGAGGTGGGGAGGGAGGAGGGAGGGGGGAGGAGAGGAAGAGAGTGGGGGAAAGGGAGGAGGGAGGGGGAGTGAGAGAGAGGGGGAGTGAGGAGAGGAAAAGAGAGTGGAGGAAGTAAGAGGGTAAGAGGGGAGGTGAGGAGTGAGGGGAGAAGTGAGAGAGGAGAGGGGGAGGAGAGAGAAGAGAGTGGTGGGGAAAGGGAGGAGGGAGGTGAGAAGTGGAGGGGAGAGGGGGGAGAGGAGAAGAAGAGAGTGGG
>NC_091571.1:2861098-2868598 GCF_042767895.1 Penaeus vannamei | reverse complement strand
CTGCACTACCTTTCATATAATTATATTTTCATATAACTATATTCACTCGCATACAACAAACAGATGATTTATAAACACGTGTATTGATTTTCATTCAAGTCAATAAAAGTCATTATGATTCTTTTATTGCTAAAGTGTTAAAGGTTATTGTAGTATATAAGGTTAACGAATTCTATTTTCTTCTTTCTTTTTTGAACTGAACGAAAATTAATGAACACAAGCTCGTCACACGTATTATTTGAAGAGATCTACGAAATTATTTACTCCATTTTTATCGATAATTTGTCTTTATGCGAACTTATACACTAAACAAGGTAGCCATTTTGCTGTTTCGTAATAGAGAGCGTTAAAAGTCCTGTCTATTGTTCTAGTATTGTGGTGGGTCTCTGTGGGTGAGGTGGGGGGGGGAGGAGGATGGGGGGAGGATGTGGGTGAGTTTGGGGAGTGGGAGGAGGATGTGGGGGGAGTGGGAGGAGGAGGAGGAGGAGGGAGAGAGGGGAGGAGGTGAGGGAGTGGGAGGAGGAGGGAGGAAGGGGAGAGGGAGGAGGGAAGGGAGGGAAGGGGAGAGGGAAGGAGGAAGGAGGAGGTAGGAAGGGGAGGAGAGGAGGAGGGAGGAAGGGAAGTGGGAGAGGAAGGAGGAAGGAGGAGGGGAGAGGAGGAAGGAAGGGGAGGGAGAGGAGGGAGAGAGGAGGAAAGGAAGGGGGTGAGGGGAGAGGAGAGGCGGGAGGAGGAAGGAGGAATTGGGACGGGGAGGTGAGGGAGGGGAGAGGGAAAGACAAGGGGAAGTGGGTATTGGGAGGTAGGAGAAGGGGTGAGCCAGGAGGGGAGGGGGAGGGTATACCAAGGAAGAGGGTACCGGGAGGGAGGGAAAGACAAAAGGAAGGGAGGGAGGGGGAGGGAGCGACAATAGAGTGGGGGGGGATACCAAGGAAGTAGGAGGGAGAAGAAACGACAAGAAAAGGTAGACGAGGTACCGGGAGGGAAAGAGAAGGAGGGAGGGGGAGGGAGGGGGGGAGGCAGTGTGAGGGATGAGGTTAAACGTTAAAAATATTATTCTAACCTACCCTACGTTATTATACTCTAGACATGCATAAATAAAGAAATAAATGCATATTCATCAGTCTAGACATGCATATCAACCCGGCAAATAGATAATTAAATGTATATCTTTCGGATATATAGAGAAATATGCCTTTATTTCCATATCTGTTTATGATTTATGAAAATTCATTGGGTCGGGCCTGGTACAATTTAAAAAAAATGCTGTTTATGATTTCTTTTGTTCATACTTCAGTTATCGTCTGTGAGTAAGTATTTATGATGTTGGGTTGTTATAGAGTGTATATACTGGTCGTGGGGTTTGTTTGTTTGTGTGACTTCCTCCCAAACGTGCTGTATTTTCTGTCTGTCTGTCTGTTTGTTTGTTTCTTTGTCTTTGTCTTTCATTCTTTCTTTGTCTTTGTCTTTGTCTTTGTCTTTCTCGTCCTCTTTCTCTCTTTCTTCTCTCTTTCTCTCTTTCTTCTCTCTCTCTCTCTCTCTCTCTCTCTCTCTCTCTCTCTCTCTCTCTCTCTCTCTCTCTCTCTCTCTCTCTCTCTCTCTCTCTCTCTCTCTCTCTCTCTCTCTCTCTCTCTCTCTCTCTCTCTCTCTCTCTCTCTCTCTCTCTCCTCCCTCCCTCCCTCCCTCCCTCCCTCCCTCTTTCTCCCTTTCTCCCTTCTCCCCCTCATTCTCTTTATCCCCCTCCCCCTTCTATATATTACCATCTATCTATCTATCTGTCCATATATCCGTCTATCTAGCCATCTATCCATCTATCTATCCACCCATCTATCCATCTATCTATCCACCCATCTATCCATCTATCTATCCCATCTATTCCTCTATCTATCCCCCCATCTATCCACCCATCCTCATCCACCTATCTCTCCCCATCTATCCATCTATCTATCCACCCATCTATCCATCTATCTATCCACCCATCTATCCATCTATCTATCCACCCATCTATCCATCTATCTATCCACCCATCTATCCATCTATCTATCCACCCATCTATCCATCTATCTATCCACCCATCTATCCATCTATCTATCCACCCATCTATCCATCTATCTATCCACCCATCTATCCATCTATCCACCCATCTATCCATCTATCTATCCACCCATCTATCCATCTATCTATCCACCCATCTATCCATCTATCTATCCACCCATCTATCCATCTATCTATCCAACCATCTATCCATCTATCTATCCACCCATCTATCCATCTATCTATCCACCCATCTATCCATCTATCTATCCACCCATCTATCCACCCATCTATCCACCCATCTATCCATCTATCTATCCACCCATCTATCCATCTATCTATCCACCCATCTATCCATCTATCTATCCACCCATCTATCCATCTATCTATCCACCCATCTATCCATCTATCTATCCACCCATCTATCCATCTATCCATCCACCCATCTATCCATCTATCCATCCACCCATCTATCCATCTATCTATCCACCCATCTATCCATCCACCCATCTATCCATCTATCCATCCACCCATCTATCCATCTATCCACCCATCTATCCATCCACCCATCTATCTATCCATCCACCCATCTATCCATCTATCCATCCACCCATCTATCCATCTATCTATCCACCCATCTATCCATCTATCTATCCACCCATCTATCCATCTATCTATCCACCCATCTATCCATCTATCTATCCACCCATCTATCCCTCTATCTATCCACCCATCTATCCATCTATCTATCCACCCATCTATCCATCTATCTATCCACTCATCTATCCAACTATCTATCCACCCATCTATCCATCTATCTATCCACCCATCTATCCATCTATCTATCCACCCATCTATCCATCTATCTATCTATCCATACGTCAATCTATCTACCATCATGGACCATGACTCTGTACTTAGCTCCTTCCATTAACCTACTTTCTTATCTCAATTTGCACTTGTTTGTTTGTCTTCCATTTGCTTGCAACTTCTTTCTATCAGTAATTATTTTTTTTCGTATTCGCTTTTCGTGTCAGTAAATTCGTAAGGACGGAATCGTGTTGTTTTTTTTTTCGTTTTTGGTTAATTTTGTAATCTTAGAATTCTGTCATTTGTTAATTTGTCATATTGGAAATTATGCTGAATTTCTTCGGTTTATTTATAATTTTAAAAGAATGTTCGAATGATTTTGAATTGGATTCGTAGACAAAATATATACTTCTAAAAAAAAAATAATGAAACAGTTTTATCCAAAAAAAAGCTACTAAATCTATACATACGAAAACTATCTGAAAAAAAATAAATAAATAAATAAAAAAAAGATAAATAGTTTTATCCGAAAAAAATACAAAATCTATACATACAAAAACTATCTGAAAAAAATAGTTTTATCCGAAAAAAGCTACAAAATCTATACATACGAAAACCATCTAAAAAAAATAAATAAATAAATAAAAAGATAAATAGTTTTATCCGAAAAAAAGCTACAAAATCTATACATACAAAAACTATCTAAAAAAAAAAAAGTTTTATCCGAAAAAGTCCCAAAATCCACACATACGAAAACTATCTTTAAACAATCACCAGTTTTACCCTAATTACATCACTCCACAATGGAAAATGGATAATTAACTGCTCATAATGTGATTTCTCTGACTCGTCACTATCATCTAATGGACTTAAACAGCCTTTATTCGTAACATTAAGGGCCCAAGGGTGTTATTATTAAGGGGAGGAAGTGAGAGGGAGAAAGATAGAGGTTTTGGGGTTCCAAGCGCTGTGTCTGGGGAGGTGGTGTGGGTGGTGGTGGTGGGGGGGAGGGGGTGTTGTTGGTGTTGATGGTGGTGTTGTTATTTGGTGTGGGTGCTGGTGGTGGTGGTGGGGGTGTTGTTGTTGGTGTTGATGGTGGTGTTGCTATTTATGGTGTTGTTATTTGGTGTGGGTGGTGGGGGGTGTTGGTGTTGCTATTTCTGGTGTTGTTATTTGGTGTGGGTGGTGGTGGTGGTGGGGGGAGGGGTGTTGTTGGTGTTGCTGGTGGTGTTGCTATTTATGGTGTTGTTATTTGGTGTGGCTGCTGGTGGTGGTGGTTGGGGGAGGGGGTGTTGTTGGTGTTGATGGTGGTGTTGTTATTTGGTGTGGGTGCTGGTGGTGGTGGTGGGGGTGTTGTTGTTGGTGTTGATGGTGGTGTTGCTATTTATGGTGTTGTTATTTGGTGTGGGTGCTGGTGGTGGGGAGGGGGTGTTGTTGGTGTTGGTGGTGGTGTTGCTATTTATGGTGTTGTTATTTGGTGTGGGTGCTGGTGGTGGTGGTGGGAGGGGGGGTGTTGGTGTTGATGGTGGTGTTGCTATTTATGGTGTTGTTATTTGGTGTGGGTGCTGGTGGTGGTAGTGGGAGGGGGGTGTTGGTGTTGATGGTGGTGTTGCTATTTATGGTGTTGTTATTTGGTGTGGGTGCTGGTGGTGGTGGTGGGGAGGGGGTGTTGTTGGTGTTGCTATTGATGGTGTTGTTATTATTGGTGTTGTTTTTGCTATTGATGATGTTGCTATTAATGGTGTTGATGCTACTGTTGGTGTTTTTGTATTAATGGTGGTGGTGGTGTTGCTATTAATGGTGTTGTTGCTGTTGTTTTTGCTATTAATGGTGTTGGTGGTATTGCTATTGTTGATGTTGATGGTGGTGTTGCTATTAATGGTGTTGATGGTGGTGTTGCTATTGTTGGTGTATTTGCTATTGATGGTATTAGTGGTGTTGCTATTAATGGTGTTTTTGCTATTAATATTGTTGGTGGTGGTGTTGCTATTAATGGTATTGATGGTGGTGGTGTTATTATTGATGTTGATGGTGGTGTGGGCGGTGGTGGCGGTGGACGTGGTTGCTGGTGGTGTAGTTATTGTTGGTAGTGGTGTGGTTGGTCTTGCTGTTGGTGCTGTTATTGTTGCAGTTATTTTTCTTCCCTAATTCGCCGTGTTATGATACCAGAATATAGTAAAATCGAAAAAAAAATCAAAGATAATACATACAAAAAAAATACATAGGCCTATAATTTGCCACAACTTTATCCAAGATATCCAATGAAGCACCTCACGTACCCGAGACATAAATAATAATAATAACAACAATAATAATAATAATAATAATAATAATAATAATAATAATGATGATGATGATGATGATGATGATGATGATGATGATGATGATGATGATGATGATGATGATGATGATGATGATGATGATAATAATAATAATAATAATAATAATAATAATAATAATAATAATAATGATGATGATGATGATAATAATGATAATAGTTAAAATCCCCCGAAATGCCCCATACCCCACGACGTGTTAACCTACATCGACCCTATCTCCTTCTGTAATCTAGGAATCCCTGTTATACGTTACGTCGTCTTTCCTAAGTTGACGATAAGTGAAATATCCTGTTTTCATGATTTTTTTTTTTTTTTTTATCCACGGCAGGATGTCCTGTCAGTCGGCTGTCTCCCTTCACACTTATAAGGTTTTGAACTTTTCTTCGGAGCGTCTTGGAGGGGGGGGTGGGGGTGAGGGAGGGAGAGGGAGGAGAAGGAGGGGGATGAACTTTTCTCTGGAGCGTCTTGAAGGAGGGGGTGGGGGTGAGGGAGGGAGGGGAGGGAGGGAGGGAGAGGGAGGGAGGAGAAGGAGGGGGATGAAATTTTCTCTGGAGCGTCTTGAAGGAGGTGAGGGTGAGGGAGGGAGGGAGGAGGGAGGGGGGAGGAGGAGGAGGGGGGTGAAATGTGCTTTCTAGAAGGATTGATATAAAAATAATAATAAGTGGGCATTTCAAGACGTTTTGGAAGAGGTATGGAAAAGGGAGAGGGGAGAGGGGATGGAAGGGGAGGTAGGGAAGATAGAGAGGAAGATTGGATAGGGGGGGAAGAGAGGGAGAGAGATAGAGGATGGGGAAGATTGAATGAAGGAGGGAGAGAGAGAGATATAGAGGGTGGGGAAGACTGAATGAAGGAGGGAGGGAGGGAGGGAGAGAGATAGGGTGTAGAAAGGGAGGAAAAGAGAGAAAGGAAGATTCTTAGGGGGTGAAAGAGAGAAAGAAAGAGGAGGAAGGAAGAGAGAGAGAGAGAGCGAAAGAAAATGGAGAAAGGGAGAGAGAGAGGATATGGGAAGGGAGGGTAAGAAAGAAAGGATGATTGGTAGTTGGAGAAAGGAGAAGGAGAGGAAAGAGAAAGGGAGAGAGCTAGAAGGAAGGAGGGAGGGAAACATAGAGATACAGAGATATACGTTCAGATAAGACAGAACAGAAGAAATGGGATGCAAAGTGAAATAGAAAATAGGAGTTAGAGAAAGATAAATAAGAAAACAAGAGAATATAAGAGTGATAATTTCTGTTTAAGTGAGAGGAGGAGAGAGACAGCCAAGTAGATGATGTGCCTGTGTGAGAAAGAGAGAGAGAGAGAGAGGCAAGCAGGCAGACAAATAGGGTATATATGAGTGTGTGTAAGAGAGAGAGAAAGAGAAAGAGAGAGAGAGAGAGAAGAGAGGGCAATGGAGAGAGAGAGAGAGAGAGAGAGAGAGAGAGAGGCAAGCAGGCAGACAAATAGAGTATATATGAGTGTGTGAGAGAGAGAGAGAGAGAGAGAGGCAATGGAGAGAGAGAGAGAGAGAAAGAGAAAGAGAGGGCAATGGAGAGAGAGAGAGAGAGGCAAGCAGGCAGACAAATAGAGTATATATGAGTGTGTGTAGAGAGAGAAAGAGAAAGAGAGAGAGAGAGAAAGAGAAAGAGAGGGCAATGGAGAGAGAGAGAGAGGGGCACGCAGGCAGACAAATAGAGTATATATGAGTATGTGTTGGAGAGCGAGAGAGAGAGAGCGAGAGAAAGAGAGGGCAATAGAGTATATATATATATGTATGTGCGAGAGAGAGACAGACATAGAGAGAGGCAGAGAGATGTTCAAAAGAGACAGACAGACTAACAGACAAGAGTCACGGGGTGGGGGGGTGGGGGGGCGTAGACTGCAGCCACAGAAGACAAAAACATGTTTACAGGAAGCTCTTACATCAGGGCTTTCCGAGAGAAGAGCCGCAGTAGTCCTAGCCAAGACCTGCCTGTTGAGACCTGTAGTCTTTCTATGTGCAACTGGTGAAGAAGTATTGAATATGTGTGTGTGTGTTTATATATATATATATATATATATATATATATATATATATATATATATATATATATATATATGTAGAGAGAGAGAGAGAGAGAGAGAGAGAGAGAGAGAGGGAGAGAGAGAGAGAGAGAGAGAGAGAGAGAGAGAGAGAGAGAGAGAGAGAGAGAGAGAGAAAGGGAGAGAATATATATTTGTGTATGTGTGTGTGTGTGTGTATATATATATATATATATATTCATATATAAATATATATACATATATGTATACACACACACACACACACACACACATATATATATATATATATATATATATATAT
>NC_091571.1:2836098-2851098 GCF_042767895.1 Penaeus vannamei | reverse complement strand
CGAGACTTGAGATCCTGACAAGAACAAGTAGGATTATCACAACCAATAGAAGAGGAGGAGGAGGAGGAAGCCTTATCGGACCTCGGAGGAGGAGGAGGAGGAGCGAAATAAAGCTTAAATTCCCTTATCAGCAAATGCGCATCGATGACAGATGAGATAAAGAAGGAGGAGGAGGAGGAGGAGGAGGAGGAGAGGGAGTGGAGGAAGTGGAGGAGAAGGAGGAGGGAGGGGGGTGGAGGAGGAGGAGGGAAAGGAGAGGAGGAGGAGGAGGAGGAGGGAGGAGGAGGAGGAGGAGGAGGAGGAGGGGGAGGAGGAGGAGGAGAGGAGGAGGAGGAGGGAGGAGGAGGAGGAGGAGGGAAGAAGAAGAAGAAGAGGTGGCGGAGGAGGAGGAGGAAGAAGAAGAAGAAGAAGAAGAGGTGGGGGAGCAGGAGGCAGAAGAAGAAGAAGAAGAAGAAGAAGAAGAGGTGGCGGAGGAGGAGGAGGCAGAAGAAGAAGAGGAGGAGAAGAAGACGAAGAAGAAGAAGAAGACGAAAAAAAGAAGAAAGAAAGAAAAATAAAAAAAAAACTTTTACTCTCTTATTGCAGGATATCAAAGGATTCTTACATTTTAGGACCATCGTGGGCGTGGTTATCGCACAGCTCACGCCCTCAATGGATTCGGTGGCACTGTCATCGACCTCTCTCACTGCCTGACCCTCGTGGCATGACCTTAAATGGCGCGCCAGACATGAGGTCACGGGCGCATTGAGGGGGAGGGTGATGAGATACCCTTGTTCAGGCTGAGCTCTCTCTCTCTCTCTTTGTCTGTTTGTCTCTTTCTCTTTTTGTCTTTCTCTTTGTCTGTCTGTCTGTCTGTCTCTTTCTGTTTCTCTGTTTGGAGTTTTCTCTTTGTTTCTTCTCTGTTTGGTTCTTTTCATTTTTTTTCGATTTATTTTTCTCTGTCTGCCTCTTTCTCTTTCTCTGTTTGTTTCTTTGTCTTTCTATCTCTTTCTCTTTCTCCTTCTTTTTCTTCTTCTCTTCGTCTCCTTCTCTCTCTCTCTCTCTCTCTCTCTCTCTCTCTCTCTCTCTCTCTCTCTCTCTCTCTCTCTCTCTCTCTCTCTCCCTCTCTCTCTCTCTCCTCTCTCTCTCCTCTCTCTCCTTCTCTCTTCCTCTCCTCTCTCTCTCCTCCCTCCCTCCTCTCCTCCCCTCTCCCCTCCCTTTCCCCCCTCTCCTCTCCTCCCTCTCCCTTCCTCTCCCTCCTCTCCTTTCCTCTCCCTCTCCCCATCTTCTCTCCTCCCTCTCCCCCCTCCCCCACTCTTTCTCTCTCTCTCACTTCTCCCCTCTTCTGCCTCCCCTTAGATCCTTAGCCAAACAACCCTCGACCTCTTCTGGGTCACTTCCTCGGGGGAAATCGGGTCAGATGGTGACCCTTTCTGGCTGGCAGCGGCAATCATGAGGATCTAGAACGAGTGAGTGGGTTTATAAGGACTTTTGACGAAGGGCTGAGGGTGGGTGGGTGGAGGGGAGGAGGGAGGGTGGGTGGGTGGAGGTGGGGGGAGGGAGGTGGGGTGGGGTTGGTGGGTGGAGGTTGGGTGGGTTGGAGGAAGGTAGGAGGAGGAGGGTGGTGGAGGGAGGGGAGGGAGGGTGGGTGGAGGGAGGGGTGGAAGGGTGGAGGAGGAGGAGGGAGGGTGGGGGGGAGGTGGGTGGGAAGGAGGGAGGGTGGGTGGGTGGGTTGGTGGAGGGAGGGTGGATGGGTGGGTAGAGGGGTGGAGGGAGGGGAGGGAGAGGTGGGAGGGTGGGGAGGAGGGGAGAGGGAGGAGGATGGGTGGGGAGGGAGAAGGAAGGGTGGATGGGAGCAGCGTTTAGGGTGGGTGGGTGGAGGGGAGGAGGAAGGGTAAAGGGAGGGGGAGGAGGGAGAGGTGGAGGGAGGGAAGAAGAGTTGAGGGTGGGCGAAGGGAGGGAGGGAGGGTGGCGAGAGGAAGAAGGGTGGAGGTAGGGAGGGAGGAGGAGAGTGAGTGGAGGAAGAAGAGTAGAGGATGGGTGTAGGGAGGAGAGAGGGAGAAAGATGGACAGGAGAAGGAAGGGTGGAGAGTAAGGGAGAAAGGGCGGAGGGTGGAAAGAGAATTGTAGAGAGGAGAAGAAAGGGTGGGAAAAGGGGAGAGAGAAGGGTGGAGACTGGAGAATAGGGGAGGAAGGAAAGAGGGTGAAAAGGAGGAGAAAAAGATAGAATGTGGGAGAGGAAACATGAATAACGGAGGAGAGAAGGAGAATGGAAGAAAATGTGAAAAACAAAAACAAAAAACAAAACAAAAAAATACATATACATCATCAAAGGTAAACTGATTACAAAAAGAGGATTGAAAATAAGGACACAGAGTAACACGTAAAACCAGAGTGTAAGCTTGATAGCAACAGAGAGCCAGAAAAGTGCTGACGTCGAGATGTCAGGAGCAGAAATCGAGAGCTGATTCTCTCGACCAAAGGACTCATTTAGCTGACATGACAGATGTCCTTGGATTTTCCTCAGGACAGGCTGTTGTTCTTAGGCGTCGTACTGAAGACACTGTGAAAGCTATTTTGGAGGGGGGGGTAACTGGGTACTTTTCCAAGTGGATGTGGGTTTGTGTTGGGGGAGGTTGGGGAGGGGATGGAGGTTGGGGGGAGGAGGTGGGGAGGTTGGGGGGAGGAGGGGGTGGGGAGGTGGGGAGAGGAGGGGGTGGAGGTAGGGGGAGGATGGAGGAGGGGGTGGAGGAGGGGTGGAGGTCAGGGAGAGGAGATGGAGGTTGGGGGAGGAGGGTAGAGGTTGGGGTGGACAGGATGGAGAGGGGGGGAGGGGTGGGAGGGATGGGTAGGTGGGAGAGAGAGAGAGAGGAGGGAGGAGGGAGGTAGGGAGGGGGGAAAGAAGGGGAGGAAGAGAGAGAAAGAGAGACAGGCAGACAGAGACACAGAGAGATAGAGGAACAGAGAGAGGGAGGGAGAGGGAGGTATAACAAGAAAGTACGAGAGGGGGGAGGCAGAGAGAGGTGAGAGAAGGAGGGAGGGATACCAAGAAAGAGAGGAACAGAGACAGAAAAAGAGAAAAAGAGAGCCAAGGAGAACCATCAAACCAGCAATTATAGACCTCATTCCTCGCTCTTCTCCCTCACAACCATAACTCGACAAACAGACACTTAAAAACAAATATGGGAATACGAAAAAAGAAGAAGAAAATAAACAAAAAAGGAAAAACAAGAACCTCTATTGCACTAAACTCCTCCAATGGACAGTCAATGTTAGGTATGCAATGTCCATATGATTCATTCAAGTCCATATGGTCGAAAATGGTCCATAATCAGAAGGAAAATGGACCATAAATGTCCGCTAGCATCAATATCTGACCGATGGAATTTATTTCTTTTAACTCAAAGAGAAAAAAGTAATAACCGTTATATAATGATATCTAAAACACACACACGCACATGTATACTCTATATACATACATACATACATATATATATATATATATATATATATATATATATATATATATATATATATATATACAGCATATATGTAAGTACGTACGTATGTATGTATATATATAAATATATATATATATATATATATATATATATATATATATATATATATATGGAGAGAGAGAGAGAGAGAGAGAGAGAGAGAGAGAGAGAGAGAGAGAGAGAGAGAGAGAGAGAGAGAGAGAGAGAGAGGGAGAGAGAGAGAGAGACAGAGAGATAAAGAGAGAAAGAGAGAGAGAGATAGATAGAGAGAGAGCGACAGACAGACAGACAAAACCAGAGACAGACAGTCAAACAAAAAAAAAACATAAAAAAACAATCCTCATTAACTCTCTAAGCCAGTTCGACAAAAGGGGGCGGAGTTTCAGTGGCCATGTTTCACCCACATGACCATATAAGGGCAGGAGCCAGCCACTCACGCTCAGTCACCTGACGAAGCAGCATCCAGCGTGACGATGACGGAGAGATCTCCTCCTCTCACGCCACGCCCAGGGATGCTCTCTCTCTCTCTCTCGCTCTCTTTCTGTCTCTGTCTGTCTGTCTCTTTCTCTCGCTCTCTTTCTCTGTCTGTCTCTCTCTCTCTCTTTCTCTGTCTGTCTCTCTCTCTCTCTCCCTCTCTCTCTCGCTCTCTTTCTCTCTCTCTCTGTCTGTCTGTCTGTCTCTCGCTCTCGCTCTCTTTCTCTGTCTGACTGTCTCTCTCTCTCTCGCTCTCTCTCTCTCTCGCTCTCTTTCTCTCTCTCTCTCTCTCTCTTTCGCTCTCTTTCTCTCTCTGTCTGTCTGTCTCTTTTTCTCGCTCTCTCTCTCTCTCTCTCTCTTTCTGTGTCTCTCTCTCTCGCTCTCTTTCTCTCTCTCTCTCTCTCTCGCTCTTTCTCTCTCTCTCTCTCTCTTTATCTCTCTCTCTCGCTCTCGCTCTCTCTCTCTTTCTCTCTCTCTCTCTCTCTCTCTCTCTCTCTCTCTCTCTCTCTCTCTCTCTCTCTCTCTCTCTCTCTCTCTCTCTCTCTCTCTCTCTCTCTCTCGTTCTCTTTCTCTCTCTCTCCATCTACCTATCTATCTCCTCGCCAATTACATAAGTAAAAAAGATCACTAATTAAAAAACAACATAGTTTAACCTTCACAACGTTACAACATAACAACATCCCAAAAACATCCTGTTACGTGCTGTCATTAATACCAGGTCATGCCTCGCTCGCCAGAAAGGACACACACACATACGTTCATACATACGTGTGCGCATACGTACACACATCCATACATACATACATACATACGTACATAAATGTTTGCAGGTATGCATACATAAATGTTTGCAGGTATACATACATACATGCATGTTTGCAGGTATACATACATAAATGTTTGCAGGTATACATACATACGTGCATGTTTGCAGGTATACATACATAAATGTTTGCAGGTATACATACATACGTGCATGTTTGCAGGTATACATACATAAATGTTTGCAGGTATACATACATACATGCATGTATGTAGGTATATATACATACATATATATATTTATATATGTATATTCATCTATGCACATACGCATACAGACATACACATACACATTTCTCTATCACTAACTCATTCTCGTATTCTCATTTTCAGATAAAATTGCTATAAAGTTGTTACTAAAATAGTGAAAATTATAATGATAATGATAATAATAATAATTATGATAATAATGATGATAAGGATGGTAATGATAATGATAGGAACATTGATAATGATATTAACAATGATAGTCATAATGATAATATTAATGAGAATAATGGTAATAATGATAATGATAGCGAATGAACAAAGAGACAAATAAATCTATAAATAACTAGATAAAATTGATAAAAATATATAGATACTCTTTTTAACAAATCATTTACCTGTGACATGAAGCACATAACAATATTGATAAATAAGAATACAAAAAAAGAGGAAAACATGAAATATACATAAACCATAAATCAAAATAAATACCATAGCATTATGAACAGATAGACTATAAAAAAAACATTTATTGCATAACATAAACCTTCGTGTTCGGACACGTTGATAACATGTTCCAATATGATGTGAATTATCTAAGATATGAGTGTATCACGTGACTTCCGATATGACAGAAGGGAAAGGGAAAAAAGAGAGAAAGAGAGAGAGAGAGGAGTGGGGGGGAGGGAGGAGGAGAGAAAGAGAGAGAGAGAGAGGAGGGGGAAGGAGGGAGAAAGAAAGAGAGAGATAGAGAGAGAGAGAGTGAGAGAGGGAGAGAGAGACAGAGAGAGAGAGGAGGGGGAGGGAGGGAGGGAGAGAAAGAGAGAGAGAGAGAGGAGGAGGGGGAGGAGAGGAGAGAGAGAGAGAGGAAGGGGGGAGAGAGAGAGAGTGAGAGTGATAGAGAGACAGAGACAGACAGAGAGAGAGAGAGAGAAAGAGAGAGAGAGAGAGAGAGATAGGAAGAGAGAGAGAGAGAGAGAGATAGAGAGAGAGAGAGAGAGAGAGAGAGAGAGAGAGAGAGAGCGAGGGAGAGAGAAAGAGAGAAAGAGAGGAAGGGAGTGAGAGAGAGAGAGAGAGAATAAAAATAAGAGAAAGAAAGACAAAGAAAAGTAAGAAAGAAAGAGAGCCAAAGAAAATAATAACGAAAGAATGAAGAAAAATATAGCAATAGTGAGATATAGAGAGGAAGGTACTTAATAATCATCATCTATTGAAATACTTTATAAAACGCGTAGTATGGGAGTGTGAAGAACGTTAATAAAATTGTTCATTATTGATTCTGGGTTTCGACAGCTGGTGGTGATGTTTGTTTGTATGTGTGTGCGTTTATTTACATATTTCTCTCTTTTTTTCATCTTTGATTTTTTTTTTCGATTTTTCTATCTGTTTCTATTTGATTTTCTCTCTCTCTCTCTCTTTTTCGTTCTCTCGTTCTCTCTCTCTCTTTCGTTCTCTCGTTCTATCGTTCTCTCGTTCTATCTCTCTCTCTCTTTCGTTCTCTCGTTCTCTCTCTCTCTCTCTCTCTCTCTCTCTCTCTTTCTCCTATTCACCCTCCTCCCCTCCCTTCCTCCTTCCCCCTCACCCCCATCCCTCCTCCTCTCCCTCCCCCACTCCCCACCTCCCTTCTTCCCCTCCCTATCTCCCTGCCCCCTCCCCTCCCCCCTATCTCCCTGGCCCCCATCCCTCCCTCATCTCCCTGCCCCCTCCCTCCTCCCCCTCTATCTCCCTGGCCCCCATCCCTCCCCCCTATCTCCCTGCCCCCCTCACCCCTCCCCTTCCCTCCCCTATCTCCCACCCCTATTCCCTGCCCCTTATCTCCCTCCTTCACCCTCCAACCCCCTTTCCCTCCCCCCCTTATCTCCCTCCTTCCCCCTCCAACCCCCCTTCCCCTCCCCCTCCTATCTCCCTGCCCCCTCCCCATCCCTCCCCCTATCTCCCTGCCCCCCTCCTCCTCCTCTCCCTCCCTCCTTCACCCTCCAACCCCTTCCCTCCCCCTCTATTTCCTGCCCCCTCACCCCCTAACCCCATCCCTCTAAAAAAAAAAAAAAAAAAAAAAAAAAAGTAAAAAAATCGCCAAATTACCTGCCATATATCGGTCTTTCGCACCTGTACAACGTGTGAGTGACAGCGTGGGAATTCTCGGTCGACGGTGACGGAAAGGAGAGGGAATTGATCGATAAAAAAAAGGAAGAATGAAAAGAAATAAGCATTGGTTTGTTTTCGTTTATCGGAATTGGAAGTAAAAGGGTTGAGATGAAATGGAAGGGAAAGAAAAGAAACGAAAAAAATAGTTCTTGCCATTATCTATTTGTTTTTTTATTTACGTTATCATAATTATTAACATTTCTTCCGTTATCCTTATCTTATCTCATAATCGTTACCAAAATAGTAACTTAAAAAATAGCTCTTTATTAACCTAAAACAAATCCAAACAAACACAAATTAAGAAAAAGGTAATTGACAGAGAAGAAAAGAAAAAAAATAAAGGAAATTAAGATAACGTGACACAGGAAAACAGAAAACGGGAGATGTTGACGTTTTTAAACTGTGATTCCCGTTTTCTCCGCTAGGTGGCGTGGGAGAATTTCGGCCGTGTTCGATTCCCTGGGAGAGATTTCGTCAGGTTCGGATTTGTGATTGAAAAAAAAGAAAGATGGTGTGTATGTGCGTGTGTATGTATGCATGTATGTGTACTATACATATGTGTGCGTGTCTATGTGTGTATAGACATATAAATAGATAAATATGTGTATGTATGTATATATGCATATATGTAAGTTGTTGGGGAGACCGCGAGAGAGAATGGGAGAGAGAGAGATGGAGGGGGGAAGGAGGAAGAGGGGGAGGAAGCGAGAGACAGACAGACACTAATTGACTGATAGACTTGCAGGCAGGCAGACACACCGAAACTGACTGGAAAACATACACACACAGATACACACACATACAGACGGACAGATACACGCGAGAAAAGAGAGACAGACACACAGAGACAGAAACCGCGAAAGAAGAAGAGAAGGAAGCGAGAGGGAGAAGAGAAGGGACAAAGAGACAGAGAGACAGAGAATCAATTAAGCCACTATCTTAGAACACACAAAAAAAGTATTTAACTGGAATATATCTCCTTCTCTGACAGCATGACCTGCGCGCCTCACTTTGTCCCCTTTCTAAATCAGCTTTATCCACGATTCGTGACCTTTAAAGGTAATCTGTTTTTTCAATTCGCCTTTTTATTAACCAAATATACTGTTAAGAGCTGTGTAGCGAATGTCTTAGCCAAATAAAGTACATGAGTCACAGTTTCCAGGTGGGCAAGTGACCCGAGAGGCGTTCGCGGATTCTCGTATGCACCTGCATGCGCGCCTGCATGCTTACAAGAACGAGGCTGTCGAACACGGATTTAATCTCGTGTTCGACTGCTTTACCGGACATTTCAATGCAAATGGAAAGAGAGAGCCAAGAGGTGTGTGTGTGTGTGTGTGTGTGTGTGTGTGTGTGTGTGTGTGTGTGTGTGTGTGTGTGTGTGTGTGTGTGTGTGTGTGTGTGTGTGTGTGTGTGTGTGTGTGTGTGTGTGTGTCTGAGTGTGTGTGTGTGTGTGTGTGTGTGTCTGAGTGTGTGTGTGTGTGTGTGTGTGTGTGTGTGTGTGCGTGTTTGTGTATGTGTGTGTGTGTGTGTGTGTGTGTGTGTGTGCATGTGTGTGTGTGTGTGTGTGTGTATGTGTGTGTGTGCATGTGTGTGTGTGTGTGTGTGTCTCTATATATATGTATATATATATGTATATATATATATATATATATATATATATATATATATATATATATATATATATATATATATATAAGATACAGACAGAATGAAGTGAAAAGCTTTCCCAAAGACCTTGAGAAATAAGCGACTTATTTTACATAATAATTACAGAGATGATTCGACCATCTGAGCACGTTGACCGAGACGAGAATAACCGACGTCAGTTATTGAGCGAAGTATTTGAATTTTGAATTTTGAATTTTGAATTTTAAATTTTGAAGTCGTTAATATAACCGTCATCAATGTGATATCATTTTCATCACTGGTATTTTTAGAAAAAGGAAAAGAAGGAAGAAAAGTTATGATGATGAAAAAAGCAAAATCGGAGAGGGAGAGAGAGAGAGGGGGGGAGGGGTATAGGGATTGGAGGGGGTGAGCGGCGCCGGTGATCGCGAATCGAGATCGTGGTCATCGTGTCGATCTGACGCCGGGAGTCGAGCGTGACGTTTCGGACAAGGTGGGGGGAGGGAGGGGGTGGGGGAGGCGTGGGAGGAGGAGAAGGAGGGGGTGGGGGTGGTGGAGGCGAGGGAGGAGGGAGGAGGAGGAGGGTGGTGGTGGAGGGTGTGGTGGTGATGGAGGAGGAAGAGGAGGGGGTGGTGGTGGAGGAGGTTGAGGAGGAGGTGGTGGTGGTGGGGGAGGTGGAGGTGGTGGTGAGGGGGGAAGGTTGAGGAGGAGGTGGTTGTGGAGGCGGGGGAGGAGGGAGGGTGGTGGTGGGGGAGGAGGAGGAGGTGGAGGGGATGGTGGTTGAGGAGAAGGGTGTGGGGGTGGTGGAGGGGGCGATGAAGGAGGAAGAGGCGGGGTAGGAGGGAGGGAGGAGGTGGTGGGGGTGGTGATGGAGAAGGAAGAGGAGGGGGTGATGGTGGAGGAGGAGGAGATGGTGGTGGTGGTGGAGGAGGAGGAAGGGGAGGTGATGGAGGAGGTGGTGATGGAGGAAGAGGGAGGAGGAGGAGGCCATATTGATGAAGGAAGAGTAGGAAGTGATTATAGAAAAATACTAAAACAACAAAAAAACAAAGAAAACAACCAAAAACACCAACAAAAAAACAACAAAAAAACATGAAAACGGAACCAGCGGCGGCGGCGGCGGCGGCGGCCAGGTAGCGGTAGCGGTCGGGGCCGTAATCGGGCTGAGGGCGGCTGGGCGGAGGAAAGTCTTGGCGCGGGCTTGGCGGTGGTTGGAAGGGCGCTTGGGTTGGTTGTTTGCTTGTTTGGTTGTTTGGGGGGTGTTGTTTTCTGTTTGTTTGTTTGTTTGGGGTATATGGAACGTTTTTTGTTGTTTGTTTGGGGATGTTGTGCCGTTTTTGGTTGTTTGTTTGGGGGGTGTTGTGCTGTTTTCTGTTTGTTTGTTTGTGGCGTTTTGGTTGGTTGTTTGTTTGGGTTATATGGGCCGTTTTCTGTTTGTTTGTTTGGGGGTATTATGTTGTTTTCTGTGTTTGTTTGGTTGTTTGGGGAGTGTTGTTTTCTGTTTGTTTGTTTGTGACGTTTTGTTTGTTTGTTTGTTTGGGGATGCTGTGCCGTTTTGGTTGTTTGTTTGGGGATGTTATGTTGTTTTCTGTGTTTGTTTGGTTGTTTGTTTGGGGTATAGGGGCCGTTTTCTGTTTGTTTGTTTGTCTTTTTCTCGTCTGGTTTATAGGTTTTCTTGTTTTTGTTGTTTTATTGTTTTTTTCTTTCTTGTTTTGTTTTGTTTTCCCTTTTTCTTGTTTTTTTTCATCTCGTTCTGCCCTTTTCTTTTCTTTTTCCTTTTTACCCAAATCCTCTTCCTCTTTTCTTCTTCCTTATTCTCCTTCTTCCTCTTCCTCATTTAGCATTCTTTCATTTCCTTCCTTCGTTTCCTCTCATTCCTCTTCTTCCTTCTTCCTTCCTGCTTTCTCTCTATTTTTTTTCTTCCCATTCTCACCTTAATTTCTTCTTTCTCCTTCTCCTTCTCTCCTCCTTCCACCTCCTTTATCCTCCTCCCTCTTCCCATCGTCTCCTATCTTTCTTCTTACTCTTCTCCTATCTCCTTCTCCTTTCCCTTTAAATTTCCCTCTAACCTCTTACCTTCTTCTTCTTCCTTTTCTCTCTCTTATTCTCTCTCTCTTTCACTCTGTCTGTGTCTGTGTCTGTCTCTCTCTCTTTCACTCTGTCTCTCTCTCTCTCTCTCTCTCTCTCTCTCTCTCTCTCTCTCTCTCTCTCTCTCTCTCTCTCTCTCTGTCTGTCTGTCTCTCTCTCTCTCTCTCTATCTATCTCTCTTTCTCTCTCTTTCTCCCCATCATCACCCTCGCCATCTCCCTATCCCTCTCTCTCCTCACTATCTCCCCCTCCTTTCTTCCTTCCTCATTCCTCCCTTCCCCCTTTCCTGCATCCTCCTCCTTTCTCCCTCCTCCCTCTCACCATCTCTCCTCCACCTCCCTTATCCCCTCCCTCGCCCCCCACCCCTTCCTCCCTCACCCTCTCCCTTCCTCCCTCCTCCTCCCCTCTCCCTTCCTCCTCCCTCCCTCCCCCTCCCTCACCCTCCTCCTCCCTCTCCCTCTCCCCTCCCCCAGTCCCTCCTCTCCCAACCCCTTTTCCAAAGATCCCCACCCCACCCCCACCTCCCACCCCCTAGCACCTGTCTCGACACACCCTTTCTCGTCTTGATGATTTCTCGAAGATGCTGAGACTGTGGGAACTAGGTGATCCTCCAGAATTTCCTTCGTCACAGCAAAGCAAAGTTCTTTCTTAGCTTCCTGAGCTGAACGACTTTCGAAAAGTTGTGATGTAATTGACTTTTTATCTTTTATTTGCTCTATTTTCACTGTCACTCTTGTGGGTGTGTGGGTGAGAGAGAGGGAGATGGAGGGAGGGAAGGAGGAGAGGGAGGGAGGGAGGGAGGAAGGAGAGGGAGGGAGAAGGAGAGAGAGAGAGAGAGAGAGAGAGAGAGAGAGAGAGAGAGAGAGAGAGAGAGAGAGAGAGAGAGAGAGAGAGAGAGAGAGAGAGAGAGAGAGAGAGAGAGAGAGAGAGAGAGAGAGAGAGAGAGAGAGAGAGAGAGAGAGAGAGAGAGAGAAGGATAGATAGATAGAGAGAGGCAAAAAGAAAGAAAGACAGATAGACAAGGGAGAGAAAAAACTATGTATATATATATATATATATAGATATATATATATATATATATATATATATATATATATAGAGGGAGAGAGAGAGAGAGAGAGAGAGAGAGAGAGAGAGAGAGAGAGAGAGAGAGAGAGAGAGAGAGAGAGAGAGAGAGAGAGAGAGATAGGAGAGAGAGAGAAAGAGAAGAGAGAGAGAGAGAGAGAGAGAGAGAGAGAGAGAGAGAGAGAGAGAGAGAGAGAATGCCAAACATCTCCTCATGTCACCGTCATCTCCGTCGTCATGACGGGACAGACGCCAGTCGCTCGGGAGAACCTGCGTTGAGGTCTCCCGCTTTTTTTTTTTTTTTTCTATTTCTCTCTCTTTCACTCTCTCTCTCTCTCTCTCTCTCTCTCTCTCTCTCTCTCTCTCTCTCTCTCTCTCTCTCTCTCTCTCTCTCTCTCTCTCTCTCTCTCTCTCTCTCTCTCTCTCTCTCTCTCTCTGTCTCTCTCTCTCTCTCTCTCTCTCTCTCTCTGTCTCTCTCTCTCTCTCTCTCTCTTTCTTTCTATGTGTGTGTGTGTGTGCGCATGCATGTATTTATATATTTAAGTATATATGTATATATACATGTAAATAACGTAAGACAAGATAACTAGATAAACTATTAGATAAACATAAACATGCATAAATAGACGAAATGACGAAAACGATAAGACAATAAACACCACGAACAAAAACAAAAGACAAACGCAGCGTAACACGAATTCCAAACCCATATACGCCGCGAACTCATAAACAACAGAGCGAGAGAGAGAGAGAGAGAGAGATGGAGAGGGAGGGAGGGAATGAGGGAGTGGCGGGTGGGAGTGAGAGAGAGAGAGTGAGAGAGAGAGAGAGAGAGAGGGAGAGAGAGAGAGAGAGAGAGAGAGAGAGAGAGAGAGAGAAAGAGAGAGAGAGAGAGAGAGAAAGTCAAAAGCTTAAAAGTGAAAAGAAGAGAAAGAGAAAATCAGAAAGAGACAGACAGAGATAGACACACACAAGAAAAAAAAATGAGTCACGACATTAAAATAAAGCCAATAAACAAAAAACAGAAGACAGAAGAGGATCGGATACCCCGATGCGGTCGTGGATCCCATCAAGTGAAGACGGGAATCCTCCTCGTCGTTTCTCGCGCTCCCTGGTGTTTATACAGGTGAATCCCGCGTGGCTATATAAGGGGATCGCCTCCAGCCCGCCCACCACAACGCCCCAGGATCTTGGGGAAGGAATGAAATAACTGATGGAAGGGCGGAGGGATGAGGTTAAACGACTTCTCAGCCTATTAGTTTTATCCTTATATTTGTTTTGTTTATTTATTTACTTGTATGTTTATTTGTTTGTTTATTTGTTTATATGTTTATCTATTTGTATCTTTGTTTATTCATTTATCTACTTTTTATGGTTTTGGTTTGTATTTATTAAGTTGCTTTATTTCAGTTTTTCGTGTTTACTTTTTTTTTGTCTTCCTGAGTTTTCTTCTCTCTCTCTATTTATGTTTGTCTGTGTATCTGTTTAGCTATCCATCGTTCTCTCTCTCTTTCTCTCTCTCTCTCTCTCTCTATACTCTCTCTCTCTCTCTCTCTCTCTCTCTCTCTCTCTCTCTCTCTCTCTCTCTCTCTCTCTCTCTCTCTCTCTCTCTCTCTCTCTCTCTCTCTCTCTCTCTCTCTCTCTCTCTCTCTCTCTCTCTCTCTCTCTCTCTCTCTCTCTCTCTCTTACTCTCTCTCTCTCTCTCATTCTATCTCATCTGTCTCTCTCTCTCTCTGTCTCTCTCTCTCTCTCTCTCTCTCTCTCTCTCTGTCTCTCTCTCTCTCTCTCTCTCTCTCTCTCTCTCTCTCTCTCTCTCTCTCTCTCTCTCTCTCTCTCTCTCTCTCTCTCTCTCTCTCATGGCTAGTTTTAGGCCTATATAACATGCCTGGAAGAAGCTACACCCATCTGCCCTAAATTGTATAAGGAAGGGAGAATGAGACGAAAGAAAGGAGAGATGCAGAGAAGAAGAGGCTGAAAGATAAGACGGAGGGGGAGGAGGAGGAGGGGGGGTGGAGGAGGAAGAAGAACAGTAGGAGGAGGAGGAACTGGAGCAGGAGAAGAAGATGAAGATAAAGAAGAAGAATAAAAAGAGGGGAAGGAGGAAGACTAAGAAGGATGAAGGTAAAGATGAGGAGGAGACGAAGAAGAAGAATGCAAAAAAGAGAGAAAAGAATGACTAAGAAAAAGCAAAGGAAACAGAAAAAAAATCACAAATGTCCTTCGGAATTAAAAAAAAAAGAATACAACAAAGAAATAGAACACAAAAAACAACAAGAACACATCCCGGGCTTTTTTTTTTTTTTTTTTTTTTTAATTGGCACCTTTGTCTTCTCGTGAGACTAACATCCGGGAAACTTCTCACACGTGTTAAGCCGAGAGCGCGTCAACAAAGGCGCGCTCTAAAACAGGGTTATGTTACGGTGTTCGATTCGGGTAGCATGACCGTAATATTCTGGCTTAGGTTATGGTATTTTATTCTCTCTTTCTCGGACTAAAAACGGGTTGGGTTACGGCGTTCGATCCGGTTATGGTATTTGTTCTCTCGTTCTCGGACTAAATCGGGTTGGGTTACGGTGTTCGATTCGGTAAGATTGGACGTGACATTTTGACTTAGATTATGGTATCTGTACTCTCGTTCTAGGACTAAAACCGGGTTATGTTACGAAGTTTGATTCGGTAGGCTTAGATGTAACAATTTTGACTTAAGTTATGATATCTATACTCTCTCTTTCACGGACTAAAACCGGGTTGCATCGAGTTAGGTTACGGCGTGGTTTTAACATCGGGTCGTGTTGTAGTGATTTTGTTTACGTTTTTCTCGGTCCAAAATCGGGTTGTTTAAAGGTGTTACGGTCTACTCGTATTGTGATTTCCGCTTTCGTTGTTATTAAGGTGTTTAGGACTTTAAGAATTGTTTATTTGACCTTAAAATTGGGTTATTTTACGTGTATATTGGCCTAGAATTTGCCATGTCTCTCTGCGTGTTTCTCTTTGATTCCCCGCTATATCCGGGTTGGTTCATTCATTCTCCTTTCAAGACTATTTTACTTCACTAATTTACTCTTGTCTTGCTCTAATAATGGAATGTTTTCAT
>NC_091571.1:2816098-2818598 GCF_042767895.1 Penaeus vannamei | reverse complement strand
TTATATAAAAAAAATGATTTGTAAACAGATAGATTATAGACTGATATAAAGATAGATTTATAGAAAGATAGATATAGATAATCTCACATGTCATTTATCGATCATTCTCCTCCCAATACTTTCCTCCGATAAGGAATAAAGATCATGATTATTAATTAAAAAGTCAACATCGATTAAGTTTTTTTTTTTTTTTTTGAGGTCAAGTCTATCGAATTTGGAATTGAATTAAGCTCAATTAGGGAAGTTAGAATGATCTTTTTTTTCTCTCTACATTTTTTTCTTAGATTTTTTGACGTATGTGGGTTTTCATCTTTCGGTAAATAGGGAGAGGGATGGATTGAGAGAGAAAGGGGGGAGAGAGAGAAAGCGATAGAAAGGTGATGATGAGAAAGAGGAGAAGGAGGATAAAATTGTTGATGATTATGATCATAATGATGCTTATAATGATAGTAATAATGATGAGGATGATTTTAATGATGATAATAACAACCATGATAATAACATAAACAATAATGGTAATGACAACAATTGCAGCAACAATTACAACAACAACAACAACAGCAATTACAACCCCAACACCGCCCAGGACAGCTAAGCGCACTCTCTCTCTCTCTCTCTCTCTCTCTCTCTCTCTCTCTCTCTCTCTCTCTCTCTCTCTCTCTCTCTCTCTCTCTCTCTCTCTCTCTCTCTCTCTCTCTCTCTCTCTCTCTCTCTCTCTCTCCCTCCTCCTCCCTCCCTCCCTCCTCTCCTTCCCTCCTCCTCCCTCCCCCTCCTCTCCCTCCCTCCTCCCTCCTTCCTTCTTCCCCTCCTCCTCCTCCCTCCCTCCCTCCCTCCTCCCTTCCCTTCCTCTCCTCCCTCCCTCCCTCCCTCTCCCTCTCTCTCTCGCGCCCCAAGATGCCCAAAAGAGGCAGGGGCGGGACCTCCAGACTTCATCCTAGCATCCGAGCCATCCTAGACATCCTTCTGTAGGATACCGCACGTCCTTCAGTGCCACGGGGTCTCCTGGGCGGCCGGAGAATGGGCGTGATTGGCGTGTGTGGGTGTGTGGGTGTGTGTGTGTCTTGGGCGGTTTTTTGGTGAGGGTGGGTGGAGGGTGGGGGTGGGGGGTGGGTTAGGGGGGTAGGAGTAGGAGGGGGTTACGTGTTTTGTGTGTTGTGTTGTGTGTGTGTGTGTGTGTGTGTGGGTGTTTTGTGTGTGTGTGTGTGTTGTGTGTGTGTTTTTTGTATGTATGTGTGTGTTGTTTGTGTGTATGTATGTATATTTGTTTCTATGTTTGCGTGTGTACGTGTGTGTGTTCGTACACGTTTGTGTGTATGTATTTACGTGCGCATAGACCAACTTTTCTAACTACACACACACGACCTTGTACTTACGTATGCGAAGAAAAGACCCACATTACTCGACCCACATCTGCCCCCAGGTCTTCGAAAGTGACCGATATTACCAATTCAAAAATGTTTTTTTCCATCAAAGCTAAAATTCCGTTTACGAACTGACTCCTCATTCTCTCTTCCTCCTCGAAAAGATATCTCTTCTGATACAAATCGGGGAGAGAGGGAGAGAGAGGAAGGAGGGAGGGAGGGAGAGAGATGAGGGAGGGAGGGAGGGAGGAAGGGGGAGAGGGAGGAGGGAGGGAGAGAGAGAGGGGAGGGAGGGAAGGAGAAGGAGAGGGAAAGAGAGGGAGGGAGAAGGAGAGGGAAAGAGAGGGAGGGAGGGAGGGAAGGGATGGGGAGAGAGAGGAATGAGGGAGGGAGGTAGAGAGATAGAGGGAAGGGGAGAGGGAGAGGAGAGAGAGGAGAATGGGAGAGAGAGGAGGGAGAGGGAGAGGGAGAAATGAAGTAAGGGAGGGAGGGAGAGACGGAGAAAGAGGAAGGAGGAGAGGGAGGGAGGGACGGAGGGGGAGAAAGGGAGAAAGAGAAGGGAGTGGGTAAGGAGAGAGGGAGAAAGAAAAGGGAGGGAGGGAAAGGGAGAGAGAGGAGGGAGGGAAGGGGAGAGGGAGAGGGAGGAGGGAGGGAGGAGTATGCTAGCCTTCCTTAAGCTGAAACACTTTGGTTCCCCTTGTAAATTCGTATAAAGGAATCTATCATTATTATTCTCTTTTTCTTCTCCTCCCTATTCTCTCTTCTTTTTCTCTATTCCTTTCTCTTATCCTTTGTTCTCTTTCTTCTCTCCCTCTTTGATCTCTCTCTCGTCTTTCCATCCACCTCTTTCCCTCTGCTTCCTCTGTATCTACTCCTATCTCTCATTCTCACTCTCTACCTCCTTCACCCTCCTCTCCTCTTTTCTTTCCTTCTATCTTTTTTTCCTTCTCTCCCTCTACCTTCTCTCCTTCTTCCTCTCCTCTTCTCTCCCTCTACCTTCTCTTCTTCTTCCTCTCCTCATCTTTCTCTCCTTCTCCCCTTCTTCCCCTCCTGTCCTCTCTCTCTCCTTCTCCCTCTCATCATCTACCCATTTCAACGCCCTCCTCTCTCTCTCTGTCTGTCTCTCTCTCTCTCTCTCT
>NC_091571.1:2803598-2806098 GCF_042767895.1 Penaeus vannamei | reverse complement strand
AGAGGGTAGGTGGGAGAGGGACATGAAGGAAGGGGAAGAGGGATAGGTGGGAGAGGGACATGGAGGGATGGGAAGAGGGATAGGTGGGAGAGGGACATGGAGGAATGGGAAGAGGGATAGGTGGGAGAGGGACATGGAGGAATGGGGAGAGGGACATGGAGGAATGGGAAGAGGGATAGGTGGGAGAGGGACATGGAGGAATGGGAAGAGGGATAGGTGGGCGAGGGACATGGAGGAATGGGAAGAGGGATAGGTGGGAGAGGGACATGGAGGAATGGGGAGAGGGACATGGAGGAATGGGAAGAGGGATAGGTGGGAGAGGGACATGGAGGAATGGGAAGAGGGGTAGGTGGGAGAGGGACATGGAGGAGTGGGAGAGGGATAGGTGGGAGAGGGACATGGAGGAATGGGGAGAGGGACATGGAGGAATGGGAAGAGGGATAGGTGGGAGAGGGACATGGAGGAATGGGGAGAGGGGTAGGTGGAAGAGGGACGTGGAGGAATGGGAAGAGGGATAGGAGGAGGAGAAGAGGAGGAATGGGGAAGAGGGACATAGAGGAATGGGAAGAGGGATAGGAGGAGGGAGAAGAGGAGGAATGGGGAAGAGGGATGGGTAGGAGAGGTACATGGAGGAATGGGAAGAGGGATGGGTGGGAGAGGGACGTGGAGGAATGGAAGAGGGATAGGTGGGAGAGGGACATGGAGGAATGGGAAGAGGGGTAGGTGGGAGAGGGACATGGAGGAATAAGAAGAGGGAGAAGAGGAGGAATGGGGAAGAGGGACAGAGAGGAATGGGAAGAGGGATAGGAGGAGGGAGAAAAGGAGGACTAGGAAGAGGGATAGGTGGAGGGACATGGAGGAATGGGAAGAGGGATAGGTGGGCGAGGGACATGGAGGAATGGGAAGAGGGGTACGTGGGAGAGGGACATGGAGGAATAGGAAGAGGGGTAGGTGGGAGAGGGACATGAAGGAATGGGAAGAGGGATAGGTGGGAGAGGGACATGGAGGAATGGGAAGAGTGGATAGGTGGGCGAGGGACATGGAGGAATGGGAAGAGGGGTAGGTGGAGAGGGACTTGGAGGAATGGGAAGAGGGATGGGTGGGAGAGGGACATGGAGGAATGGGAAGAGGGGTAGGTGGGAGAGGGACATGGAGGAATTGGGAGAGGGATAGGTGGGAGAGGGAAATGGAGGAATGGGAAGAGGGATAGGTGGGAGAGGGACATGGAGGAATGGGAAGAGGAGAGGTGGGAGAGGGACATGGAGGAATGGGAAGAGGGATAGGTGGGAGAAAAGGAGAGAAGGGGGTAGGAGGGGATGGAATGGGAAGAGGTAGATATGAGAGAGACGGAGAAAGAGGAGGAGAGAAAGGGAGAAGAGGAGATGGAATGGTCGAGGGAATTATGAGAGAGGAGGAGAAAGAGGAAGAGGAGGAATGGAGGGAAAAATAGAAGAATAGGAGAGAAGGAGAGGAGGAGGAATGGGGGGAAGAATAGGCGAATAGGAGAAGAAAAGAAGGAGAGAAGAAAAAATATAAAGAGAGGAGAAACTGAAACACGAAGAGAGATCGGGAAGGAGAAAGACGTAAATGGAATAGAGATGTAAGAGACGGAAAAGAGAAAAAAGAAGGAAGGGAAACAACCGATAAAACAGAAAAGTCGTGAGAAAAATTAGTGAAAAACGTAGCAAGAAAAGGGATAAGAAACAAAACATTGCAAAAGAAGAAGAAGAACAAAAAAAAACAGCTGCAATAACAAGAACACGAAGGGCAAGAACTACAACTACAGCAACAACAACAATTACAACAACAACAGCTTGAAACAACAACAACTACACCAACACCAATACCACCACCACCACCTCCAACACCAACACCACTACCAACAACAACACCACCACCACCTCCAACAACAACTACTCCAACAACAACAACAACAACAACAAAAACAGCGCGAGTCTCCCAGCGGCGGAGGTCAGGTGACCCCGGTGACAGCTGATCGCTAACCAACCCTTCCGTGCTTGGCTCTCGTGGGTGGGTTTGGGGTGGGAGGAGGGAGAGGGGGAGACGGAGGGGGAAGGGGGAGGGAGAGGGGGTGGGAGGGGGAGAAGGAGGGGAGGGAGAGGGGAGGTAGGGGGAGGGGAAGGGAGAGGTAAGGGGAGGTGTTGAGGAGGGGGAGAGAGGGGGAGGGGGAGGGGATGGAAGGGGGAGGGGAGAGGGTGTAGAAGGGGGAGGGGAAGGAGGAGGGGGGAGGGGAGGTGTTGAGGGAGTGTGGGGAGGGGAAGGGGAGGGGGTAGGGGGAGGTGTTGAGAGAGAGGGGAGGGGTGAGGGGAAGAGGTCTTGGAGGGAGGGAGAGGGAGGGGAGGGAGTGGGGGGAAGGGGGGTGTCACGAGAGGGAGAGGGGAGAGTGTGGGTGCCGAGAGAGGGAGGGGAGAGGAGGGAGAGAGAAACCGAAAGATCAGGGGTGTTTTGGGAGCAGAAGGGGGGCGAGGTTGAGAGCCGA
>NC_091571.1:2779904-2784904 GCF_042767895.1 Penaeus vannamei | reverse complement strand
TACGCTCATCAACAGGAGTAACCTCTACTACCGAGGGCTGGAGTCTGCTGGAGACGGCAATGGCTACTCCCTGGAGATGGTGGCCATCGCTGCGGCCCGACCAGTAATAGGTGTAGCCACCTACACAGGTCATGCCGCTGCCAGGCCTCCTCACCTCCGAGAGAGCAGCCACCTCAACTCTCAGCCTCCTCAGTTCCCTCGACAGTAGAGGCAACCGATCATCCTGACGCAAAGAACGGACGTTCCAAGCCCCCACCCTAACTTCCCGCCTTAGGTTCAGCCTCTGGCAGTCGCTCCGGGTGGATGCCACCTCTGCCACCCCCACCAATGCTGCCCCATATAAAAGGGGGTGGCAAGCTGCGTGCCCCATCATCCACCTGTGGGGTTCCCGAGGGCTTTCCCCCACAAGCTTCACTCTGGGCTGGCGGCCACCAGAGTGCAGGCGAGACGGGTAGTTCTCGTTCCCAGTCTGCGCTCCAGCAGTCGCCCTCCCAGCAGGGCCCACAGTCCGCCTCACTAGCTGGGTGGGAGGGGATTTTCCCCTCCTCCCAGCCTCTCCATTTATAATTTGCACTGCCGATTGGTTTATATCTGGTGGGAGGAGGACTGGCAAGGCCCACCTCCCCCGAGCCTCCCATTAACCCCAGGGGGCTAGGGGGCAGGAGTTGGTACAGGGCCAGGGCGTGTCCACACGCCGGTGGGCCATGGCCCTGAACCTCTGGGGCCTCCTGCCGCTCCGAGATCCCCCTCAGTTTAGCCTGGAAGCGCAAGGTACCCAGTTTCCATGGGCGGCCATGAGGAGGCACTGCAGGGAGTCTCGATGATGGAGAGGCTATGCACTGGCAAGGGGAGGCTTATGCAGAGCTGCTCCCTTTTTCGCACGAGGCTAGCCAGCGGTGGCAGCTGTAAGCGAGAAGGCATGCACAAGCTCTTAACACTAACTAGACTACCACTCCATCGCTTCACACCACCCTGCGCATGAAGCACCCACCCATATACATATATATACATATATATATATATATATATATATATATATATATATATATATATATATATATATATATATATATATGTTTATATATATCATGTATATATATATGTATATATATATATATATATATATATATATATATTATATATATATATATATATGTATATATATATATATATATATATATATATATATATATATATATATATCCTCCGCAATCACTCACAATCCTCCGCAATCACTCACAATCCCCCCAATCACTCAAAATCCCCCAATCACTCAAAATCCCCCAATCACTCACAATCCTCCCCAATCACTCACATTCCTCCCCAATAACTCATAACCCTCCCCAATCACTCCCAATCACACATAATCCCTCAATCATTCACAATCCTCCCAATTACACATAATCCTCCCCAATCACTCACAATCCTCCGCAATCACTCACAATCCTCCCCAGTCACTCACAATCTTCCGCAGTCACTCACAATCCTCCGCAATTACTCACAATCCTCCCCAATCACTCACAATCTTCCCCAGTCACTCACAATCCTCCCCGATCACTCATAATCCTCCCCCAATCACTCACAATCACTCACAATCCTCCCCAATCACTCACAATCCTCCCCAATCACTCACAATCCTCCCCAATCACTCACAATCCTCCCAATCACTCACAATCCTCCCCCAATCACTCACAATCCTCTGCAATCTCTCACAATCCTCCACAATCACTCACAATACTCCTCAACCCCTCACAATCCTCCGCAAGCACTCACAATCCTCCCCTGTCACTCACAATCCTCCCCAATCACTCACAATCCTCCCCAATCAATCAAAATCCTCCGCAATCACTCACAATCCTCCCCAATACTCACAATCCTCCGCAATCACTCACAATCTTCCGCAATCACTCACATTCCTCCGCATTCACTCACAATCCTCCCCAATCACTCATAATCCTCCCCAATCACTCACAATCCTCCCCAATCACTCAAAATCCTGCGCAATCACTCACAATCCTCCACAATCACTCACAATCCTCCGCAATCACTCACAATCCTCCGCAAACACTCACAATCCTCCGCAATCACTCACAATCCGCCCCAATCACTCATAATCCTCCGCAATCACTCACAATCCTCCACAATCACTCACAATCCTCCGCAATCATTCACAATCCTCCGCAATCACTCACAATCCTCCGCAATCACTCACAATCCTTCGCAATCCCTCACAATCCTCCCCAATTACTCACAATCCTCCCCAATCACTCAAAATATTCCGCAATCACTCACAATCCTCCCCAATCACTCACAATCCTCCGCTATCACTCACAATCCTCCGCTATCACTCACAATCCTCCGCAATCACTCACAATCCTCCCCAATCACACACAATCCTCCGCAATCACTCACAATCCTCCCCAATCACTCAAAATCCTCCCAAATCACTCTCAGTCCTCCCCAATCATTCAAAATCCTCCCATCACTCATAATCCTCCGCAATCACTCACAATCCTCCGCAATCACTCACAATCCTCCCCAATCACTCTCAATCCTCCCCAATCACTCACAATCCTCCGCAATCACTCACAATCCTCCGCAATCACTCACAATCCTCCCCAATCACTCACAATCCCCCAATCACTCACAGTCCTCCCCAATCATTCACAATCCTCCCCAATCACTCACAATCCTCCCCAATCACTCACAATCCTCCCCAATCATTCACAGTAAGACACGAATTTCCAAAACTAAACCAGATTGCCATGCATTCCCAGGAGGAGTACGGTCAACGGACAGGAAAGAGTGAAAAAAAATCATAAAATGGAATGAATCGCGTTCGCATCTAATTAAGAAAGTTCTTCAATCAGCAGTCATTAACGGACGCGTGACAGGGAGACAAAGAGCCAAGCGCATCGGCTGCATCGGAAGTGATTTGACTCGTGTGAAGTGGCCGGCCAGGCTATTGTGTCCTTTTAATGGCGACGGTTAAGCCCAAAAGACTTTTTTTTTTTTTTTCATTTTAGTTATTATTGATGTTGTAGTTATTATTACTGGTACTAGCATTACTATTGTCGTGATTATTGTTATTGTATTTTGTTATTGTTATTATCATTGCGATTATGTTTGTGATTACGATGATCATTGCGATTATATTTACAATTATTATCATTATTATCATTATTATTACCCTTGTGACGATGATGATGCTTTTCATTATGATTTATCTATTCTTATTTCTATTATACTCTCTTTCAAATTATTATTCCTTTTACCGTCTTTCCCCTCTTTCCCCTTCCAAAAACATTTCTGGAATTTATCATTGTAACATTTTAAAAGTTATTGATGTTATTTGTAATAGTGCTGTTATTATTGTTGTTATTATTATTACTCTTCTTTTTCTTAATTATCATCATCTTTATCGTCATCGTCATCCTCATCGTCGTCGTCGTCGTCATCATCATCACCACCATCACCATCATCATCATCAATACAATTGTTATTATTTGTTGACGATTCTAGTGTAATATAGGGTACCTAGGTAACGTACTGTTCCTCACTCCATATTAATACTGCTGTTTCCATTTTATTCGTCCATCCCTGGACAGAAACATTAATAGTAACGTTCACTGCCATCGCCCGTTTAATACGTATGGGGACAGGGTATACTTCGGGAGCAGTCATTATGCAAAAGTACTATAGAAAAGATGGGGTGTGTGTAGTGAAGAGGGGGGAAGGAAGGAGAGAGAGAGATGGGAAGGAGATGGGGAGGAGGAAGGAAAGAAGGAAGGAAAGGGAGAAATGGGGAGGAAGATGAAGGAGAGAGAGATGGGAAAGAAAAAGGGAGGGAGAGAGATAGGGAGGAAAGGAGGAAAGAGAGAGGGTGAGAGATGGGGAGGAAGATGAAGGAGAGAGAGATAGGAAATAAAAAGAAAGAGAGAGAGATGGGGAAGACAGGGAAAGGGTGAGAGACGGGAAAGAAAAAGGGAGTGAGTGAGGGATGGAAAAGAAAAAGGGAGAGGGTGAGAGATGAAAAGAAAAGGGGAGAGAGTGAGAGACGAGAAAGAAAAAGGGAGAGAGAGAGAGATAGGAAAGAAAAAGGGAGAGAGTGAGAGATGGAAAGAAAAAGGGAGAGAGTGAGAGATGGAAAAGGAAAAGTGAGAGAGTAAGAGATGGAAAGAAAAAGGAAGAGAGTGAGAGATGGAAAGAAAAAGGGAGAGAGTGAGAGACGGGAAAGAAAAAGGGAGAGAGTGAGAGACGGGAAAGGAAAAGGGAGAGAGTGAGAGACGGGAAAGAAAAAGGGAGAGAGTGAGAGATGGAAAGAAAAAGGGAGAGAGTGAGAGACGGGAAAGAAAAAGGGGGGTTTGAGTGAGAGATTGAAAGAAAAAGGGAGAGAGTGAGAGATGGAAAGAAAAAGGGAGAGAGTGAGAAATGGGAAAGGAAAAGTGAGAGAGTGAGAGATGGAAAGAAAAAGGGAGAGAGTGAGAGATGGAAAGAAAAAGGAAGAGAGTGAGAGATAGAAAGAAAAAGGGAGAGAGTGAAAGATGGAAAGAAAAGGAAGAGAGTGAGAGATGGAAAGAAAAAAGGGAGAGAGTGAGAGATGGAAAGAAAAAGGGTGAGAGTGAGAGATGGAAAGAAAAAGGGAGAGAGTGAGAGATGGAGAGAAAAAGGGAGGGAGTGAGAGATGGAAAGAAAAAGGAAGAGATTGAGATATGGAAAGAAAAAGGGAGAGAGTGAGAGATGGAAAGAAAAAGGGAGACAGAGATAGATGAAAAGAAAAAGGGAGAGAGTGAGAGATGGAAAGAAAAAGGGAGAGAGTGAGAGATGGACAGAAAAAGGGAGAGAGTGAGAGATGGAAAGAAAAAGGGAAAGAGTGAGAGAGGAGAGAAAAGGAAAGAGGAGAAAAGAAAGAAAAAAGGAGAGAGGGAGAGAAGAAAAGGGAGAGAGGAGAGAAAAAGAAAAGGGAGAGGAGAGAGGAGAGAAAAGAGAGAAAGAAAAGA
>NC_091571.1:2769904-2774904 GCF_042767895.1 Penaeus vannamei | reverse complement strand
TGATGATATTTTTTTCCTGAATATTATTATTATTATTCTTAAATACTATTAAGCAGCAATTACAGCATTGAAGATATCAATATAATAATTAAAGTCAGACACCCTCCCTCCTCCTCCTCTCCCCCTCCCTACCTTCCCTCCCCCCCTCCCCATTCCTCCCTCCTCCTCCTCCTCTACCTTCCCCCTCCCGATACCCTCCCCCCTCCTTCTCTCCCTATCCCCTCCCCCTCCTTCCTCTCCCCTATTCCCTCCCCTCCTTCATTCCCTATCCCCCCTCCACCTTCTCTCCTTGTATCCCCCTCCACCCTCTCTCCCCTTCCCCTCCTCCTCTTCCCCTCCCTACCTTCCCTCTCCCCCCCTCCCCACCTTCAAACACCACTACCACTTCTAACGAACAACTTTTAACATTAACAACAAAATTATTATCTTAAAACCACGACTCAAAAATATATCAAAGGTATTTTTTTTTCTTTTACAAAATGTGTGCTTATTATGGCTGTTACATAATCGTGAAAATTTTTACAATAACATCTGCAGTGTAGCCAGCAATCATCTCAAAATTATGTTTGTTTGTCTGTCTGTGTCTCTTTCGCTGTGGATTTAAGTGTTTGTGTGCGTTTGTGTCTGTGTGCGTGTGCTTTTGTCTGGGTGTGTCTGTCTATGTGTGTGTGTGTGTCTGTGAATGTGATTGTGTGTATGTTTGTTTGTTTGTACGTGTGTGTGTGTGTATGTGTGTGTGTTTGTGTTTGTGTGTGTGTGTGTGTGTGTGTGTGTGTGTGTGTGTATGTGTGTATGTGTGTGTGTGTGTGTGTTTGTGTTTGTGTGTGCATTTTTCGTGTGTGTGTGTTTGTATGTGTGTGTGTTTGTGTGTGTGTACGTGAGTGTGTGTGTGTGTATGTGTGTGTGTTTGTTTGTGTGTGTGTGTGTGTGTATGTGTGTTTGTGTGTGTGAGTGTTTGTGAGTGTGTGTGAGTATGTGTGTGAGTATGTGTGTGTGTTTGAGTATGTGTGTGTGTGTGTGTGTGTGTGTGTGTGTGTGTGTGTGTGTGTGTGTGTGTGTGTGTGTGTGTGTGTGTGTGTGTGTGTGACTGTAATTGTGTATATGTTTCCACTTCCCTCTCCCTCTCTTTTTTTCCTCCTCTTCTCTTCTCACTTCCCCTCCCCTTCCCTCCCTTTCTTTCCATTCCTTCCTCTCCTTTGCTCTTTCCTCCCTCCCTCACTTTCCGTAACCTTCCCTTGCTTCTCACTCCCTCTTTCCCTTCCCTTCCCCTCCCCTGCTCTTACCTCTCCTCCCTTCCCCTTCCCGCCCTCACCATCACTTTCCCTCTCTTTCTTTCTCCCTTCCCTCCCCCATCTCTCTTTCCTTCTCTTTCTCTCCTCCCCTCCCCCCATCTCTTCTTTCCCTCCCCCTCATCCTCCTCTCACCACCTCCGTTTCCTTTCTCTCTCTCCACCTCCTCTCCTCCTTCTTTCCCCCTTCCTTCCCTTCCACCCCCCATCCACATCCCTCTCTCCTTTCCCCCTCCCCCTTTCTCCTCCACTCTCACTCATCGTGCAATAACCCCCAACACCCTCTCCCCCTCCCCCCATCACCCCACCTCAACCCCCCCCCTACCCCCACCTCAACCCCCCCCACCCACGAGATTGGATCTAGAGTCACCTTAGAAGCGGGACGGTAACCATGGCAACAGCATGTTTATGTCAATCTTAATTACCTTGGGTTTGGAATTGACACGATGGGCTGTCGTAACAGTTTTTTTTCTTCTTTTTCGTGTGTGTGTAGGTGGGTGTGTGGGCGTGTGTGGGCGTGGGTGGGTGTGTGGGTGGGCGTGGGTGTGTGTGTGTGTGTGTGTGTGTGTGTGTGTGTGTGTGTGTGTGTGTGCATCCGTGCGTCTGTACAAAGCAAACATACTAATTTTTAGAATATAAATGTGCCTACATTTATATTCTCCAACAGTCACCCCCCCCCCCACACACACACGCCTACACACACACACACACATACACACGGTACACTACACACACACACACATACACACGCCTACACACACACACACACACATACACACACACCCACCTACCCCCCCACCCACACACACATACCCACATACCCCCACACCCCCACCCTCCCACACACCCCCACCCACTGACCTCAAACCCCCCACACACTCCCCACCCCACACACACCCTTCACACACCCTCCTACACATCCACACACACATCCCAAAGCAAGACAAAAAAGCAAGCAAGACATCAAGCTAAACCTCGATCCCTTGCAAGACGCCTCCTTACGGTGCCAACGGAGAGAGGCTCCTGTTAAGGTGGCGGAGAGAGAGAGAGGGAGGGAGGGAAGGAGGGAGAGAGGGAGGGAGGGAGGGAGGGAGGGTGAGGGAGGGAGGGAGGGAGGGAGGGAGGGAGGGAGGAGGGAGGGAGGGAGGTGGGAGGGGGGAGGGGAGGGGAAGGGGAGGGAGGATAGGAGGGAAGGGGAGGGAGGGGAGGGAGGGAGGGAGGGAGGGAGGGAGGGAGAGAGAGAGAGAGAGAGAGAAGCACCGGCACCTGTCTTCTTCTCATTCTTCTTGCGTCTTTTTCTTCTTTTTCTTTTGTATTTTTCTTCTTCGGTTCTGTGTCTGTTTGTCTGTTTGAATGTCTGACTGTCTGTCTGTCTCTCTCTGTTTGTATATGTCTGCCTCTCTGTCTGTTTGTTTGTCTGTCTGTCTGCCTCTCTCTCTCTCTCTCTCCCTCCCTTCCTATCTCTCTCTCTCTCACTCATTCTTCCTCTCCATTCCCCTCTTTCTGTCTGTCTCTCTTTATCTCACTCTTCTTCTCTCTCTCTCTCTCTATCCCTCATTCTCTCGCTTTTCTCACGCAAGCACCCTATCATCCTCCACCCTCCTCCCTTCCCCCCCTCCTCCTATTCCCAAACTTTATCCGCCTCTTCACCAGTTCCTCCTTCCTTGACCAGTTAAGTAACAGGATTCTCCCTCTCTCTTACCTCACGTTAAACCATATCTGAGAAAGCTTCAAATATTATTTAAAATATTATTTCAGATATTAAAATTGCGTCAAATCCTTTTCTTCTTAAGCTTCAAATATTATTTCAAATATTATTCAGATATTAAGATCACGTCAAATCTTTTTCTTCTTAAGCTTCAAAGATTATTTCAAATCTTATTCAGATATTAAAATTATGTCAAATCCTTTTCTTCTTAAGCTTCAAAGATTATTTCAAATATTAAAATTACATCAAATCCATTTCTTCTTAAGCTTCAAAGATTATTTCAAATCTTAAAATTACGTCAAACTCTTTTCTTCTTAAGCTTCAAAGATTATTAAGATTATTTCAAATATCAAAATTACGTCAAATCCTTTTCTTCTTAAGCTTCCAATATTATTTAAACTATTATTTCAGATATTAAAATTATGTCAAATTCTTTTCTTCTTAAGCTTCAAAGATTATTTCAAATATTATTTCAAATCTTAAAATTACGTCAAATCCTTTTCTTCTTAAGCTTCAAAGATTATTAAGATTATTTCAAATCTTAAAATTGCGTCAAATCCTTTTTCTTCTTAAGCTTCAAAGATTATTTCAAATATCAAAATTACGTCAAATCCATTTCTTTTTAAGCTTCAAATATTATTTCAAATATTATTCAGATATTAAAATTAAGTCAAATCTTTTTCGTTTTAAGCTTCAAAGATTATTTCAAATATCAAAATTACGCCAAATCCTTTTCTTTTTAAGCTTCAAAGATTATTTCAAATATTAAGATTACGTCAAATCTTCTCCTTCTTAAGCTTCAAAGATTATTTCAGATATTAAAATTACGTCAAATCCTTTTCTTCTTAAGCTTCAAAGATTATTTCAAATATCATTCAAATCTTAAAATTACGTCAAATCCTTTTCTTTTTAAGCTTCAAAGATTATTTCAAATATCAAAATTACGTCAAATCCGTTTCTTCTTAAGCTTCAAAGATTATTTCAAAATTTCAAAATTACGTCAAATCCTTTTCTTCTTAAGCTTCAAAGATTATTTCAGATATTAAAATTACGTCAAATCCTTTCCTTTTTAAGCTTCATTTCCCTCCAGTACAGTTGCTTCTGTCGGTACTGGGTCAGAGTGTCAGTGTGTGTGCGTGTTTGCGGTCATTTCCTGGCTTGGGTATTGTTATTTTCCTTCTCTCTTTCTCTCTCTCTTACTGGTTTGTTTATTTGTTTTTCCTTTTTGTGTTTATTTGTGTTATTGCTTGCATCTTTGTCTTTGTTTCTGTATTTTTTTCCTGTTTGTTTGTCTGTCTCTCTCTCTCTCTGTATGTACCCTCTTCTCTCTCTCTTTATCTACCCCCTTCTCTCTTTCTCTGTCTCTCTCTCTCTCTCTCTCTGTATATACCCTATTCTCTCTCTCTTTATCTACCCCCTTCTCTCTTTCTCTGTCTCTCTCTCTCTGTATCCCTCTTTCTCTATCTGTCTGTCTCTCTCTCTCTTTCTCTATCTGTCTATCTCTCTCTCTCTTTCTCTGCATCTACCCCCTTCTCTCTTTCTCTGCCTCTGTCTCTCTCTCTGTATCCCTCTCTCTCTCTCTCTCTCTCTCTCGCTCTCTCGCTCTCTCTCTCTTTCTCTGCGTATATATGCATATATAACTATTCAGGAGAATAAAGTGAGTGCTTTTGTTTTTCATCTAAATGCAGATTCATTTATCGATTCTTCGTTATGAAACCTAAACGATTCCCAGAATATTTCTTATTCTTGTATCCTTCACTAGAGAGAATGTATGTGAGAAATGGAGATAGAAAGAACACACGCATGTATGTATATATGTGTGTGTGTGTGACTGTGATTGTGTGTGATTGTGTGTGTGGGTGTCTATCTGTCTTTCGTTTCCACCTCTCTGTCTATCCCTTAGCTTATCTTCCTCTCTCCATCCTCCTCTCCTCTCTCTTTCTCTCTCTCTCTCCCTCCCCCTTCTTCCCCTCTCTCTTTCACTCTTTCTCTCTTTCCCTCCCT
>NC_091571.1:2749904-2752404 GCF_042767895.1 Penaeus vannamei | reverse complement strand
ACATACACATAAGAAACATATACATACAGATACACACATACAGATACATATACATACAGATACACACATACAGATACATATACATACAGATACACACATACAGATACATATACATACAGATACACACATACAGATACATATACATACAGATACACACATACAGATACATATACATACAGATACACACATACAGATACATATACATACAGATACACACATACAGATACATAGACATACAGATACACACAAACAGATACATACATATACAGATACACAATATGTACAGATACATACATACATGATACAGACACATACAGATATACATACAGATACACACATACAGATACATATACATACAGATACACACATACAGATACATATACATACAGATACACACATACAGATACATATACATACAGATACACACATACAGATACATATACATACAGATACACACATACAGATACATATACATACAGATACACACATACAGATACATATACATACAGATACACACATACAGATACATATACATACAGATACACACATACAGATACATATACATACAGATACACACATACAGATACATATACATACAGATACACACATACAGATACATATACATACAGATACACACATACAGATACATATACATATACATACACACATACAGATACATATACATACAGATACACACATACAGATACATATACATACAGATACAGATACATACAGATACACACATACAGATACATATACATACAGATACACACATACAGATACATATACATACAGATACACACATACAGATACATATACATATACATACACATACATACAGATCAACAGAGAAAGACTGACTTTACATAAGGCATTTGTTGTCACCCGATTAAATTCCGCAACAAAACTATTGTGACATACAACGCTGATGTTTATATTTTTTTAAATATTTATTTTTGTTTATTTTTCTTATATTCCACGTCACGGGAGAGAGAAAATGTAAATATATTAAAGGATTTATTTTGCGAAAGGAATAATCTCCCACCATCTATGTAATCCCCGGGTTTTATATGACATAATCTGTCTATCTTTATCATTTTATTGGCATCCTTTTTTATGGCATCGCTCTGCCCTGATTTTATGACACGCCCACAGCTGGTTTACACGCTACGCCCATAGCACCGAACACGCTGCCGTGCGCCCGTCCTCTCCACGCCACGCCCATGACGGAAAGCGGGAGGGGGGTGGAGGTTAGGGGGGTGGGGTGGGTGGTTAGGGTGGTTAGGGGGTAGGGGTGGGGTGGGGTGGAGGGGGTTGGGGGGTTAGGGGGAGGGGTGTGGGGGTTAGGGGGAGGGTGGGGAGGAAGGTTTTGGTGTGGGTGGGGGGTTAGTGGGGTTGAGGGGGTGGGGGTAGTAAAGGGTGGGGGTGAAATAGGGGGAGTGGGTGGGGTGGGGGGTTAGGGGGAATCGGGTTTATTCGTTTTCTCTTGTTTATTTTTGTTTTTGTTTTTGTTTTCTTTATCTCTCTTTCGTTTTCTCTCTTTTTCTATTTCTTTCTCTCTTTCTGTTTCCTCTTTTTTCTCTTTGTTGTTCTCTTCTCTCTCTCTCTCTCTTTTTCACTCTTTCGTTGCTTCTCTCTCTCTCTCTCTCTCTCTCTCTCTCTCTCTCTCTCTCTATTCTCCTTTTGTTTTCTGTGTTTCCTTTTCCTTCGTTCTTTTTTCCTTCCTCTTCTTCTTATTCTTTTTTTTCTTTTCTTTGCTTCTACTAACTTTGTTTCTTCTCCTTTCTTCCACTTCTTTTATTTTCTGATTTTTCTTTTCTCCTACCTTTCACTTTTTTCGTCTCTTCCTCCTTCTTATTTTCATCATTATTATCATCATTGTCCTCCTCCGTTTTCTCCTTCTTCATCATTTCCTCCTCCACTTCCACCTCCACCCTCCACCTCCTCCTCTTCTACCTCTACCACCTCCCTCCTTCTTCCTCCTCCACCCCCCTACCACCTCCCCTTCCACTACCTCCACCTCCACTTCTTCGTCCACCTCCACCCTCCTCCTCCTCCACCTCCATCTCTTTCGTCCTCCTCCGCCTCTACCTCCTCTTCCACCTCCACCTCCTCTTCCACCTCCACCCCTCCTCCTCCCTCCCTCCTCCACTTCCTCCTCCACCTCCACCACCTCCCTCCACTACTACATCCACTCCTCCAACTCCTCCCTCCTCCCTCCACCCTCCACTATCACCTCCACCTCCACCTCCACCACCACCTCCTCCCTCCTCCTCCACCACCACCTCCACCTCCTTTTCTGTCCTCCCTCCACCTCCCTCCACTACCTCCTCCCCCTCCACTACATCCACCTTCTTCACGTCCTCCTCCCACCTCCACCATCTCCTCCTCCTCCTCCACCACCTAGTCCTCCTCCTCCACCTCTACCTCCTCCTCCTCAATATCCAACTCCTCCTCCACCTCCACCACCTCCACCTCCACCTCCTCCTCCTTCTCTTTT
>NC_091571.1:2732404-2734904 GCF_042767895.1 Penaeus vannamei | reverse complement strand
TTAAATGTATATTTTTTCTACCTTCGAATGCCACCACTCTACCTATCATGCATTACCATATATATGTAAGGCTAATGGAAGAAGAAACGAACAAAAAAGTGGAATATTAAAGTAGGCAGAACCTGAACTCGACTGATAAGTAAAAGTAAAAGTTCACCTCCAAAAAAGTCAAAACAGACAACGGTAAAAAAGTAACAATGTGACCCAAAGAAACATTAAAACAGCTGTTTTTTTTCCAACACAATGCCAGCAATATTTCAGCTTCTTTTTGCAAATGCGAAAAATATCATTATTTGATACTTGAGAACATTAAAAGAAGGTAAAGTACATCACAAATACGAAGACGAAAGTGCCATATGATAAATGACAAAAACTTATAACAATAAGATGAAATGACAAAAACTTGGAACTTATGATATCAGTTTAGATAACTTATAATGTCAAAATGAAAGTTATTGCAAAAATTCCGTTCCGGTAGTATATTCTACATACTATAATATCCTCTGCAATAGCAAGAAAATCCCACAAGAAAATTCACACTTTGCAAAATCATTTTATGTAACATCTCGGTTTCAAAATCATAATCTTGATACATACAGGGAAAAGTTGCAAGTTCCCATAATCAATAAAAGTTGCAAACCCGAACTAGTTTAACCATGAGAGAAAAAAAACGCATGGATGAATTGTATACTTATGACCTTTGCAAAAAAAGTACACACCTTGAAAGTATTGAAAGTAATAATTTGTTTATCTACATAAGCTTATTGTCGAGACATATAAGTGAACCTAGGTGTAAGTACTACAGCAACAGTATTTTATCTACTTATATTAGTTCCGAGTCATAAGTAGACCTTAGCAAAAGAATATATATATATATATTTTTTACCAATATGTCATTATATATACATAGATGCCAAGGCCAGAGATAGGCCTAAAAAAACAACAACAAGATCCCATTTTAGGCCTCATAAGATTGTATATATATCCTCTGATACTTTTACCTTATATCCACTTAATAATTCAGTCTGTTCATCATGCATTCAGCTGACCTATATTGTTCTTGGTGAGTTCATCTGTTCATTCGTCTGTCTGTCTGTTCACACTTACCAAACAGGGACCAGCTGCTTTCTGTTGTGAACTTTGAGAAAATGTCAACTTTGAAGCAAGTTGGGTGATGAGAAGTTCATATTAGATATGTGTTGGAGTGACAGAGTCATTGTTGCATAAGTTAGTATGTAAAGATGCGGAAATTCGGAAAATATAAGGTAGGGGTTGCATTTAGATTAGGTTAGGCTAGGTTATTAGTATGATTAGACAGAGGTGTTTGTTGGTAAAAGTATGCATACATATATTCTCTCTCTCTCTCTCTCTCTCTCTCTCTCTCTCTCTCTCTCTCTCTCTCTCTCTCTCTCTCTATATATATATATATATATATATATATATATATATGTATATATATATACATTTATTGATTTATATATATAGATATGCATATATGTGTATACATACATATATATATATATACATATATATATATATATATATATATATATAAATATATATATATATACATATATATATAAACACATAAATGTATATACATGCACACACACACACACACACACACACACACACACACACACACACACACTCACAGACATATATATATATATATATGCATATATATGTATATATATATATATATATATATATATATATATATATGCATACATACATATATGTATATATATATATATAAATACATACATATATATATATATATATATATATATATATATATATATATATATATATATGTAGAGAGAGAGAGAGAGAGAGAGAGAGAGAGAGAGAGAGAGAACATAGAAAACGCAGAATTTTACATAGCCGACTCAACTAAATTGCCAGTCTAACAAAGAAAGCGTAATTTAAATAGGGGTAACTAGCTTGAAACTAATAAAATGTTTTAGTAATAATGTTTTAAAAAATATCTATAAATGTGTGTTCACGCTGTTTTTATTATCATTATTATGTTCATTATCAAAATCATGATTACTATTATAATTTCCATTACTATCATTATCACTGTTATGATTATCATTACTGTCGTTATTGCAGTTGTCGTTGTCATCATTATCATTATCATTACAGTTACTGACATTATTATTACTATTACTATATTGTCATTATCATGATTATGGTTATTTATATCATTATCATCATTATCATTATTATTATCATTATCATTATTATCATTATTATTATTATTATCATTATTATTATTACTATTACTATAATAATAATTATTATTATTACCATTATTATTACTATCATTACCATTATGATTACCATTATTATCATCATTACTATCATTATTGTTATTGATAATCTTATTGTTATTACTGTGATTATCATTATCATTATAATCATCATTATCCTTTCTATCAATATTTCTATATCATTATTACTATTTTCGTTCCTATCGTTATCATCGTTATCG
>NC_091571.1:2707404-2724904 GCF_042767895.1 Penaeus vannamei | reverse complement strand
TGTAAAAAGAGATTCATTATCGATTTTAATATCTTTATTTTTTATTTATTTACTTATTTTTCTTGGGTCCAAACTCATCCAAAAATCTCATGTTATATCCCACTCATAAAATCTTTTATTTTTGCCTACCTCCATGGCACCCAAACTTTCCACTGTGATGGCACCCTGGAGTCACTTGGACCTTTCTGTGGCACACTTTTTTTTTTCTCTCAGACCTTATCTCCTCCTTCCTCCCTGCTTCACACCACACTATTTTTTTTTTTTTTTGGCTTTCCAGTCTAAGTGCATCTTCATTTTTATTTCACGAATTATTGGAGCTCGAAAACAACAACAAAAACTACTAGAATAACAACAAATACAACATAAGCGACAACAAAGACAGCATAAGCAGCAACAACAAAAACAATAACAAAAATAGCAACATAAACAACACCAAGAAAAACAACAACATAAGCAACAACAAAGCAAAACAAAAACAAAAAGGAACAACATAAGCATCAACAAAAACAACATAAGCAACAACAAAGCAGTAACAAAACCAACAAAAGAGCAACAACAATAACATAAGCAACAAAGACAACAAAGCAACAACAATAACATAAACAACAATAACAGCAAGTCAAGAACAAATACAACAGCAATAGTAAAAAAAGTTACGTTAAAAGAATGAAATCTATTGAAAAATCAGTTCCGTACTTTATTCTTCTTCAACCTATTCCTTCATTATCTCCATCTCCCATTCACCTCCATTAGCATTTGTCTATTTTCATTTCTTTGTCACTTCTTTTTCTGACTTCAGCTTTCTCTTACATTCCTTGTCGTTGTTGATTTTCTGGTGATTTCTTTTTCATATTGTTTACTTATCCACCGACTTTTTGCTTTCTTGGTTGCTTGCTTTCTTGCATCGTTTATCATCCTCTCCTTTGCGTCTCTTTGTTTCCTTTGTTATTGGGTCTCCACGCGTGTCTCCCTGTGTCCTTTCTAAGCAACCATTTTTTTCTGCAACCATTGATTGAGGAACAGTGTCTCAGTAGATATTTATTTAGCGTTTCTTTTGTATATTCTTTGACACACCCGCACACAAACACACACACACACACACATACACACATATACACGCACACACACTCACTCACATATACACATCCACATATATACATATACATATATATGTATATATGTATATATATATGTATATATATATATACATATATATATATATACATATATATATACATATATATATATATATATATATATATATATATATATATATATATATATATATATATATATATATATATAAGCATACACACACATAAACATGTGTGTGTGTATACACTTAAACATACATATCCAACTATCTATCTATCTATATTTATATATATATGCACACACATTCAGACACAGGCACACACACACCAATATATATCTACACGAATGTATGTATTTTTTTTCTTTCCTTTCCTTTCAATATCATAAACTGAAAACAAATACATATGCACACACATTCATACACACACCAATGTATATCAATAGGAAATTATTTTTAAAATATTCTTTCTTAATAGCACTGAAAACAAAATTCACACATTTTTTTCTTGACATCCTTCAATCAAAAAACACTCACATTTCACGTACCTGTTGGCACCTTCTCATAATTACGGATAATACTGATGGATGGACGCAACAGACTTCCTGTCATGGCGAGTGTTGTATAAAAAGCATCAAATTCAAATTCTCAGGTTATCACTAGTAATAATACACTTCACAGTATGAAAACTTTAGCCACACAAAGTTTAGTTACAACTTTGTCGGAATAACAGTATTACTTATCCAAAAGGACTGATAACTCCTGACAGTCAACTAACAATCTTCAGTGAATGGTTGTTGGAATAAGAATATTACTTATCCTAAAGGACTGCTGACTCCTGACAGTCAACAACCATAAGTATACAGTTATTGGAATAAGAATATAACTTATCCTAAAGGACTGCTGACTACAGACAGTGAACCATAAGTATACAAGTATCGGAATAAAGATATTACTTATCCTAAAGGACTGCTGACTCCTGACAGTCAACAACCATAATTATACAGTTATTGGAATAAAAATATTACTTATCCTAAAGGATTGCTGACTCCTGACAGTCAACAACCATAAGTATACAATTATTGGAATAAGAATATTACTTATCCTAAAGGACTGCTGACTCCAGACAGTCAACCGGCATAAATCGTTAGAAGGGGATCCCAATGTCAGCTAATCAGTCCCCAGTTTCGTATGCTCTGTAGTAAGTGCTGCAGACCGTACCCTTTCTCTTACGTAGACTTATGCCCAGAGAACCTTCATGAGTGGACGTAATAAGGCCCCAATGTCTCACGTGGAGATGCCTACTCCAGATAACCAACAAAACCCTGGGAGGATGAATTCTCAGGAAGATACGTCTTCAGTTACACAACAACTTCAAAGATTGTAGTAGCCAGAGTGATACTCCCTATCTTCTCTGCCTCACCTTTTAGCACACAGCTCACACTCGACACTCGGTTGTTTTCTATTGTGCAGACTATGTAGCAGAGGATGCTACTTCTACCCTGGAGTACCACAACGACTCTCAAGTTCCTGAGTCCACTCCCTGTTGTCCTACTATTCCAGCCCAGCCAAGGAGTCTATCCTGCCACACAAAACCGCTTCTATGGAGATTACGACCGTCACCAAAGGACCAATTTTCGAGTAATTACAATGCCAATAGAGATGAACCTCAGAATCTGGACATAGACAGACTTCTAGAAGAACAGAAATATGTACGACAACCTCATTTTAGTTCGTCTATCCACCTCCTTGGGTCATCCCAGGCCGTGAGAACAGAGACAGCTGTGCATCCACTTCGCTATAGCTGTCTATCCAAGTCATTAGGTCATCCTGGGCCATCCATAGTAAACAACACTTTCCAGAGACGAATTTCTTATCCTCAAATAACCCATATATACCAGACATCGATATACAAAAAAGGAATATTTACCGCGCGACCAAAGTCCTGTACCAAAGTTCGCTCTTGTGATATTAAAACCCCGCCAAGAACCTTAGTGTGAATTGCAAATATTCTTGCTTTTAATCGCAATTGACTAGCGAAAAGCAGTAATTTCGATAGCAAAGTACAACGTCCCTGAATCACGCTAACCCTTTCACTATTCGCCCAGGTAACGAGTAAATAGTGACTAAATAAACTCACCTTTGAGAGACGTTCAGTCAATTTTGCCTTATCATCATGCTATTATATCATATTGTTATTATCAATCAACATCGTCGTCACTATCATTAATATTGTTATCATTATTATTAACACTAGTGAAATCATTTCTAATACCAACAACTATTATCATCGTCATTATTATCATTTTCATTATTACCATCATTATCATTACCATTATTGTTATTATCATCATTATCATTACTGTTATCATTATCATCATTATTATTCATCATTATCATTAGCAGTAGTAGTAGTGGCATTACTTCTATCATAGCTACTATTATTATCATTATCATTGTTATCATTGATAGTAGTAGTAGTAGTATAATAATTACAATCATTACTTTTATAATCATTATTACCATCATATCTATCATTACCATCATCATTATCGTTATATTGTATCCTCATCATTATCCTCCTCTTCCTCCTCCTCCTCATCACAATCATCATTATCATTTAACAATACTATTCCATTATCATTAATGTCATTATTTTCATATCTATCATTTATTTGTCATTTCTGGATCATAAGGATACATAATATATCCTAATATTAATATTATATTTCAATATATGAGTTCCAAAATCTCCATTGTAGTTCATGAACAATTATGCTTATCATAAACTTTATTACCATCCTTATTTACCAATTTATTATCCCTTTAACTGCATGCTTAGTTACTTAAATCCTTAAAATAATATACGAAATTTGAAAACTTACTTCTCTGAGTAGATAAATTTCACACAAAATCTGGATTATGTGATAAAAAGTTAATGGATTTAATTGCTTATTTTGATTAATACTTTCGACCAAAGGGTTCATAAAAGGTCAAGAACTCCATTGTAATAAAAATAAGATTAGTTTATTATTTATGAATAATGATCATATTTCGATGATAATTTTCTTACGAAGACAGTGCATAAAATATGTGGTGATTACTTATACACGGAACGTAAATGTGATTCATAATTTAATATCAAAAAGTGAAAAAAACACAACAAAGATAATTCACAAACGGACACGTACAGACCAACATAGGTACATACACGTGCAAGTGTTTATACGTGTAAACAAACAGACTATAACAAACACACTCACTCGCCTCCCCCTACCAATACAAAAACACAATATATATAAACACAAACAGACAAATAAACACACAGACACAGACAAACACACTTAAAACAACACTCACACAAGACAAGGTTAGAAAAGACATCAATCTTGGGTATTTAATATTCTTCTTATACGTATGTTTTGTGTCGCGTTGCCGTGTTCGTGACTTCAGTTTCCACACGTGAAACCAGCACTACATTTTCACTGCAGTCTAAGTGAAATTGAGATTTGACCGTGGTAATATTTTTCACACATATACTTCGACACAAACACATAAAGGCAGATGCACACATTCAGATACAGGCTCACACATATACACAAATTCACACACACACACATAAATTCATACATACACACACACACATAAATTTACACACACACACACACACACAAACACAGACACAAACACATATATACATATATATCCAAACACACACACACACACATAAATTCATACACACACACACACACAGACACAAACATATATATACATATATATCCAAACACACCCACCTACATAAATTCACACACATAAATGCATACACACACACAGACAGACACAAACATATATACATATATATCTAAACACTCTCACACATAAATTCACACACATAAATTCATACACACACAAACACACAAACACACATAACTTCACATACTTAAATTCATACAAACACACACACAGACACAAACACATATATACATATATATCCAAAACACACACACACTCATCTATATGAACGCACACACGCCCAAAGCTGTTCTCAGACCAATGTTATGATAGCTTAAATTTTCATCTAAACCAAACGCACCGACATGTTCACGCTAATGTATAACAATCACGTGAATGTAGTGGATTAAAGTGAACATATTGATCCTCTGTTATCAGTGAAAGTTTAAATTAACAAAACATTCAATAATTGCATATTCGGTCAGTTGATCTGTAAACATGTTTGGACGTGTATGCCTTCTTATTCATATATATATACGCATACATACATACATACATACATATATGTATATACATATACATATATATGTAAATATGTATGTATATGTGTGTGTTTGTGTGTGTGTGTGTCTGTATTGGTTTACTAAGCATGTTTCTCTACGACTATATATATATATATATATATATATATATATATATATATATATATATATATATATATATATATATATACATACATATACTCACGAGTAATTTACTGCATTGCATGTTTCTGTGTATACATGACTGGATACCTTTCCGTTTGTGTGAGCCTATGCACCAGGTCTAATCTCCAAGTTTATGTTTAGCAACATATTTCAACCGTATGTTAATCCTTCAACCAACAACAACAACAACAACAATAGCAGCAACAACAACAAAAACAACAACAACAGCAACAACAAAAGCAACAACAACAACAGTAACAACAACAACAACAGCAACAACAAAAACAACAGCAACAACAACAGCAGCAACAACAGCAACAGCAACAACAAAAACAACAACAACAGCAACAGCAATAACAACAACAGAAACAGCAACAACGACAGCAACAACAACAACAGAAACACCAAAAACAACAACAGCAACAACAACAACAGCAAAAACGGATTCATCGCTCCAACAGCACTGAAACAGCAGCTACATTTCCTTCCCGTGTTCGTTGCTAGGTTCGTGGCATTGATTTCAGGAGCGAGGAGAGGTACTGGCGTTTCACAGTGACGGGGGGGGGGGGGAGTTCTCAAGGGCAAGTGGTGCACAGATGAACGTTTCTACGTCGACAGAAATGGATATGCTCACATACGCACGTACACACACAGACACGCACGCACGCACTCTCTCTCTCACACACACACACAGGCACGCACTCACAAACACTCAGGCACGCACTCACTCACTCTCTCTCTCACACACACACACACAGGCACGCACTCACAAACACACAGGCACGCACTCACTCACTCTCTCTCACACACACACACATACACACGCACACACACACACACACACGCAAACTAACATGTATACACGCACGCACGTACGCAGACACACATTCACATAAAGAGAGAGAAGGAGAGAGAGAGAGAGAGAAGGAGAGAGTAAGAGAGAGAGAAGGAGAGAGTAAGAGAGAGAGAAGGAGAGAGTAAGAGAGAAAGAAAAAGAGAGAAAGAGAGAGAGAATTGTAACCCAGCTATATTAACAAGCCAAGTGTATCTCATATTGCAATCATAGTTATTACCTTTGAATACTCTACCCATCTGTCTGCCACATGCCCAATATACCACACATACACACGAACCCATTAATTTCGAGAGAGAGAGAGAGAGAGAGAGAGAGAGAGAGAGAGAGAGAGAGAGAGAGAGAGAGAGAGAGAGAGAGAGAGAGAGAGAGAGAGAGAGAGAGAAAGAGAAAACGTGAACCTACCACTACTACATTAAGACCAAATCTAGACCAAATAATTCCAAATCTTACCTTACAACAATACCTCCAAACCTCCTTAAATTAAGCATTACCACCGTGCTTGATAATATCACCGAATCAAATAATTTATCTTTATTCCTTTTCATTCGCAGGGAAACTCCAGAACCGAAGACATTCACTGTACAACCATTCACCAGAGACGAAACACAGTTATTTTCCTACTCACAACATGATAACAGGTAATGCCTAGCTCCTGGTATATATATAGATGTCTGTGGCTATTTATATCTGTTCAAATGTGGATTATGGCTCTTTATATTCTCTTTCATATATGTTCAAATGTGGATTATGGCTCTTTATATTCTGTCTTTCATATCTACTAAGTTAATTAAGGATATATAAGATTATATGGATGTCAAAAAACATATTTATTTTTCATTTTATTTTAATTTGGCAAGTACCAGCTGTGCAAGATTTTACTCCTCCTATATACATGCTTATATAGCATTTGAGAAAGAAATGGAGAGCTCTCTTCTTCAATACTATTTAATGATAATATCTAATCTAGGAATTTTGAAGTGTCCACTTAATCAAACACTTAATAATTCACGTTTTTTTTAGATAAAAATAAAAGGAATTTCTTTACAAAACAGCTTGACCTCCTTCATTCTCATCTAATTCTTGTCTGTTTATATTTTTATGTCTATTCCATTTATTTATGTTTATTTTGCTTATCTATATTGTCTATTCATTTTTATATATCTGTTTTCATTGTCTATTCTATTTATCTCTCATACATTTCTTCTAATCATCTATCTATTTTATCTATTATATATATATATATATTTTCATTATATGTTTTATTTACTGTATATACCTATCTTAATCATCAATTTTACTTAGGCTATATATCTATCCTAATTCTATTTATTTCATAGATCTATTTTAATAACTTATTTATTTATTTATTCGTATCTATTCACGTTAATACGACCACGACCTTCTAGCTCCATAATAATGATAGTGATAGTAATGATAACAATAATGATGATAATGACGATGGTAATGACTATTACATTATTGTTTATACATGCCTTTATCTAGTTATTTGTTCATCTTTTCATTCTGCATTATATTAATGCAATATTTTTCTTTTTGAGTAATGAAACTAATCCTTATGAAAACTTGAAGTGCTCAGTCATTTAGTATATAAATTCGGGATTTTTTACCTTTCCATTTCTCGTTTTATTTAAATTTTGCAAGTACCAGCTGTGCAAGATTTTACTCCTCATATATACGTACTTACATAGCATTTGAGAAAGAAATGGAGAGCTCTCTTCTTCAATACTATTCAACGATAATATCTAATCTAGGAATTTTGAAGTGTCCACTTAATCAAACACTTAATAATTCACGTCTTTTTTTTAGATAAAGATAAAAGGAATTTCTTTACAAAACATGTTTATATTTATATGTCTATTCCATTTATTTATGTTTATTTTGCTTATCTATATTGTCTATTCATTTTTATATATCTGTTTTCATTGTCTATTCTATTTATCTCTCATACATTTCTTCTAATCATCTATCTATTTTATCTATTATATATATATACATAGATTTTTGATTATATGTTTTATTTACTGTATATAATCATCTATGGATTTTACTTAGGCTATATATCTATCCTAATTTTATTTATTTCATAGATCTATTTTAATAACTTTTTTATTTATTTATTCGTATCTATTCACGTTAATACGACCACGACCTTCCAGTTTCGCAAATTATTTTTCGACGCTCCATAATAATGATAGTGATAGTAATAATAACAATAATGATGATAATGACGATGGTAATGGCTATTACATTATTGTTTATACATGTCTTTATTTAGTTATTTGTTCATCTTTTCATTCTGCATCATATTAATACAATATTTTTCTTTTTGAATAATGAAACTAATCCTTACGATAACTTGAAGTGCTCAGTCATTTAGTATATAAATTCAGGATTTTTTTTTTATTTACACCGCAATTCTTAAACATTAAAACAATTTTTTTGAAAATATAATTATCAATAGCTTCTAATCCTATATGATTCACACAACTGTTCTAATTATCAATGTCATAATCATCTCAAACATCTACTTTAATTACCCATTTCCATCCATCATATCCATCTATTCCCCATCCAATTCACCCATCCCTCTCCACTTCCTCTCCTCCCAATCTCATCCATTCCCATTCCCTCCATATTAATCCACCCACGCCCCTTCCCAGCTTCGCGAGCTACTTCTCGACGCCTGCCTGCTCGCCCGACTCCTCCTACCTCTCGCTCCCTCGCACTCCAGGCTCCCTCTTGTCCTCGGTGGTCGTGGACGTCGGCTCGGACACTCTCAAAGCCGGCTTCTCGAGAGACGACGCTCCACGCGCTGTCTTCTCCTCCTGCGTCACGCGGCCTCGGCATGAGGTGGGGGGGATGAGGGGGAAGAGGGGGAGGAAGGGGAAGGGAGGGAAGGGAGGGAAGGGGGGGGAAAGGGGAGGAATAGGAGGGAGGGAGGGAAAGGGGAGGAAAAAGGGGATGAGAGGGAGGGGGGAAAGGGAGAAGGGAGGGAAAGGGGAGGAATAAGGGGAATGGAGGGAAGGGGAGAAGGGAGGGAATAGGGAGAAGGGAGAAGGGAAGGGGAGGAATAACAGGAAGGGAATAGGGAGGAAAAAGGGAGAAGGGAAGGTAGGGGAGGAATAAGGGGAAGAGAGGGAAAGGGGAGTAGTAGGGGGAGAAGGGAAGGGAATAGGGAGAAGGGAGGAGAGATGGGGGGAAGAGGGAGAAGGGAAGTGGAGAAAGAGGGGAAAGAGAGAAGAGGAAATAAGGGGAAGGGGAGGAGAGGGAATAGGGGGGATTGAAAGGGAGAAAGAGGGAATGAGGGGAAGGGAGGGAGATGGAATAGGGGGAAGGGAAAAAGGAGGGAAAGGGAGAAGAGGGAATAGGGGGAAGGGAGGGAAAAGGAGAAAGAGGGGAAAGGGAGGAAAAAGGGAGGAGGGAATAGCGGAAGGGAGGGAAAGGGAGAAGGGGAAGGGAAAAGAGGGGATAGAAGGAAAGGGAGAAGGGGAAGGGAAAAGAGGGAATAGAAAGAAAGGGAGAAAGGAAAAGGGAGGAAGAAGGGAGACAGGGAAAATGGGAAGGAGGATAGCCTGAGTTTGGGATGGTAGTAGTGTTCTTTTTGACATGTTACTGTTATGATATATGATCGTAGTTACTGTTATCATGATCATTATTATTTTATTACTAATCAAACCCTACCGCTCTTTCTACTACTGTTGCAAGTAGGTATTCGCATTATCGCCATTTTTCTTTTTTTTCCGGGTTAAAATCACGCCTTATCAAATAAACGCAATATGCCCGTATTGATCCTTATATCTAAACGTTTCCAGAAGATTTAAATATTTCGATTTATTTACCGTCTGTCTTTTGCTTCTGCAGAAGAAGGCCCTGTACCCGAAGCCCTGGTACGCCGGCGACGCGAAGCTTCCCCGGGCCGACGTCTTCTCGCGCAAGTTCCCGGTCGAGAACGGCGTCATCAGCGACTTCGACGACATGACCAAGCTGTGGCAGCACACCTTCGAGAACGAGCTCAAGGTCGACCCCCAGGACAACCCCCTCCTGCTGGTGGTCTCCGCGCACAACGCCTCCTCCGTCCGCGAACTCATCCTCGAGACGATGTTCGAGAGCTTCCACGTCCCGGCGCTCTACATGGCCAACCCTTACGTCCTGGCCCTCTGCTCCTCCGGTAGGACGTCGGGCGTGGTCATGGACTCCGGCGACGGCGTGTCTCACGCTGTGCCCATCCTGGAGGGAACCATCGTGCCCCACGCCCTGCAGCGCCTGGACGTGGGCGGGCGCAGCCTCACCGACTACATGCTCCGGATCCTGGCGGAGCAGGGCCACGCCTTCAAGACCTCCGAGGGCCAGACCATCGCCCGCGAAGTCAAGGAGAAGCTGTGCTACGTCATGACGAGCTCGTACCGCTCCTTCCCCTTCAACGAGACGTACACCCTTCCCAGCGGCGGCGTCATCACCGTCGGGAGGGAGAGGTTCCTCTGCCCCGAGGGCCTCTTCCAGCCCTCGAACCTCGGCCTCCAGAGCACGGGCATCCACAAGGTCCTCAACTCGGCCATCCTCCAGTGCGACCCGGCCGTGCGGAAGCTGCTCTACCAGAACATCGCGCTGAGCGGCGGAAACACGCTCTTCCCCGGCCTGGAGGAGCGGCTGCTGAAGGAGGTCATCGAGCTGACCCCTCCGGCCACCAAGGTCAAAATCGTCGCGAAGCCCCGGCGGCACCACGGCGTCTGGTTTGGGGGGGCGATCGTGGCCTCGCACGCCAACTTCCAGAAGCTGTGGATTTCCAAAGAGCTTTTCGATGAGGTCGGGCCCGCTGTCCTCAACCTTAGGAGCTGATGGGGGCGTGAGGAGCTAAAGGGGGTCGGGGAAGCGTGGGGACCTGGTGAGGGGTCGGAGAGGGGGTCCGGCTCGCAGGGGAGGCATTTTCATTCCTTCAGATCCATCATTTCAGATAACACAGCCTGTTTCATCGTCATTCTTTATCTAGTTTAATAAAATCGTTGGCTTTAGTTGAGTGGTATACGCCTGATACCCTTTATTGATAAACAAATGTTACCAAGTAAGTTCTACCTTAAACATTGAATCTTATCCGTAACACATACCAAGATATCTCCATAGGCAAATATCTTAATAAATCCAATAATTCATCTTTAAAATCACGCTACACTAATACCAACCAAACATTTCAGGTACTACGAATTATATTTCTACCTATGACAACCATACCCTTCAGGTTTTTCGTTCGACTGCACTAAATTTCACTGATATAACATACATCGGAAAAATGTCAATAAAATCCTGGTGAACAGTCACACCGAAGGAAAGAAAATGGGAATTACAAAGAGAAGAAAATGGGAATTTCAAAAGAAAATGGGATTACCAAAAGGAAAAAAGAAAACGGAGAAAGCAATATTGAATTCTAACGGGGTAACTTTATTAAATTTCTTCAAAACATTATTGGCAAAAAAACAGAAACAAAAAACAACAACAACCTTCCAAAACAAACAAATACAAACTCAACAGATAACATATAACATCACCCCAACCATTAGAATTAACTAACTGACCCACACACTTAAGAGATACCCGAAAGATAAGATAAGAACAGAAAAAAAAACTTCTTAATCTCTCCCAATCAGTGCCACAGTGCCTCGCTAGAAACATTCGATGCCTCAGTAAACCTAACTTTCTGTGCCAAAGATTTCGACGTGGAGAGAAATCCAAAAATTGTCATTCTAAAAAGGAGATTTTCAACTACTTTTCGGACGTTTTCAGCTCCGTTTTTGGGAAAGGTGAGACAGGTAAGAGTGAAAAGAGTTAAAAGGGAAACTGTGAAGTTTATTTATTTGCGATTTCGTCAGTATTTATCTATTTACATAGCTACCCATTTATATATATGTGTGTATTCGAGTGAAATGTATATATATATATATATATATATATATATATATATATATATATATATATATATATATATATATATATATATATGTGTGTGTGTGTGTGTGTGTGTGTGCGTGTGTGCGTGTGTGTGTGTGTGTGTGTGCGCGTGTATGTATGTGTGCGTGTGTGTGTGTGTGTGTGTGTGTGTGTGTGTGTGTGTGTGTGTGTGCGTGTGCGTGAATATGTACTTATATATATATATATATATATATATATATATATATATATATATATATATATATATATAGAGAGAGAGAGAGAGAGAGAGAGAGAGAGAGAGAGAGAGAGAGAGAGAGAGAGAGAGAGAGAGAGAAAGAGGGAAAGAGTAAGAGAGAGAGATAACATTCACGGGTAAAGATAAAAGTTAAAGGATCATTGTGACCTTGAATTCCTCTAAAATTAAGAACCAAAGTCCCGCGTCTTTAGATCTAAAAGACAATCAACATGAAATTTACCCAATCACCATTTTTAAAAAATCGAGAACGCATATGTAACATTAACTCACTAACTATCTGAAGCAAAGTAACAACCCTTATACAATCATTGGTATTGGTATGAATTCCTTACCAACCTCTAAACAGACCGTCCCAGTATAAGTAAAAATCCCTACTACTTACGAACAGCTGTTAATAAGGCAGATTATACAGCAAACAGGAACAGGAAATTGACTCATCCGGGCGAAGATCAGGGTCAAGCTGATAAGGACTTGTACTAGACTGACAGCTGACTCACCAAGGGTTTATTTCTAACGCAAATACATACCCAAGGAGTGATCTTGAGAGAGAGAGAGAGAGAAAGGGGGAGAAGGAGGGAGAGAGTTAGAGAGAGAGTTAGAGAGAGAGAGAGAGAGAGAGAGAGAGAGAGAGAGAGAGAGAGAGAGAGAGAGAGAGAGAGAGAGAGAGAGAGAGAGAGAGAGAGAGAGAGAGAGGAGGGAGGGAGGGAGAGAGTTAGAGAGAGAGAAAGGGGGAGAGCGAGCGAGAGAGAGAGAGAGAGAGAGAGAGGGAGGGAGAGAGAAAGAGAGCGAGAGAGAGAGAGAGAGAAAGAGAGAGAGAGAGAAAGGGAGAGAAGGAGGGAGAGAGTTAGAGAGAGAGAAAGGGGGAAAGTTAGAGAAAGAGAGGGAGATAGAGAGAGGGAGAGAGAAAGAAAGAGCGAGAGAGAGAGAGAGAGAGAGAGAGGAGAGAGAGAGAGAGAGAGAGAGAGAGAGAGAGAGAGAGAGAGAGAGAGAGAGACAGAGAGAGAGAGAGAGAGAGAGAGAGAGAGAGAGAGAGAATTAGAGGAAGAGATAGAGAGAGAAAGAAAGAAAGAGCGAGAGAAACTCTCTATACTTCTTGACCTCTTTCCCTCTCCCCCGAAACCTAGGGAAGTGGAGGGGAGGGAAAGATAACATGTTAAAGACATGTATAATCTAAGGGAATATTCCTCTTTCATGTCACGTCCTTCTGTCCATAAAAGAAGTGTTTTGGATAAAAGATTTGGATACAAAATAGTGCATATTCAAACAGACACACTGTTTTATACACATACATACATCAAGTATGTGTGTGTGCATTTGTGTGTATGTGTGTGTGCATTTGTGTGTTTGTATGTGTGTGTGTGTGCGTGCTATACAGAAGTTATACTTTGTATATGACTATGGAATCTGTAAGTACTTTGGGAATTATGACAACTAAGGCGTAATATAAAAGTTTTCAATGTGCGAGCAATAAGAGAAACAGAATCTATAGAATGGTGCACGTATCACGAACGGAATAAGATAGAGATAAAGATAAGATAAAAAAATGGAAATTCAGACTAAGATAACGACCACAGATAAAAAAAAAAAGGCTTGAATACGTAAACACAGGATTTTGACTGGCGAGTGCTGGAGAATTTTCGTAGCATTTTTAAACAAGTTTTATAATCTGCATTTTCTTTGAACAATCTTGACTGCAGTTCATCGGTGTAATTCATTTGTACAGTTCATTTTGGCGAATGATCATTGACGGAAGGGCACAGTAACGTATTAATTAAATGATATATCAAAGAGAAAATTAGTTTCTTGAAAACAATACGGATTGTATGCATTCATTTCGTTAAATGTTTTGTTTATCAAGATATCGAATTAGTTTTGAAAATTCTCCAACTTCTGCTACCTATCTCTGTTTCTTTCACTCTCTTTCTTTCTCTCTCTCTCTGTATCTGGGCTCTCTTTTTCTAACTCTCTCCCTCTCTCTCCCCCTTTCTTTCTCTCTCTCTCTCACTCTCCCTCCCTCCCTCTCTCTTTCTCTCTCTCTCCCTGTCTTTGTTTCTGCCCTCTCCCTCTCATATTTATTTTCAAGCCACGGAATTCACATGATTTCACTCCTCAAAATGAAAGAAATCCTTGCTAATATTTCACATTACCCATATAGATACTAAGAGGAAAAAGGCGACATTTATATCAGTGAAAAAAAAAAATATTTATCGGTTAATCTATTTTAAGATTCACAATAGATTGAATACTGGTCATTAATATTGGGGAAAAATGGTTTCTTCCTTTTTTTTTCGCAATAAAACCCCCCAAAACAAGGAAAAAAACAAAAACAAAACAACCAAGAAACAGAAAAAATGCGGAAAAAAATAAACAACCAATCAAATCTTTAATATTTTCAACAAAATCTCCAAAAACAAAGAAAACAAACAAAACAACCAAGAAGCAAAAAAAAAAAAAAACGAAAAAAATGCAAACAGCCAGTCAAATCTTTAAAACAACCTAATATTCTTTCAACAAAATCTCCCAAAACAATGAAAAAAAACAAACAAAACAAGCAAGAAACACAGAAAAATAGGAAACAAGCCAAACAAAACAAGCAAGAAAAAATACGAAACAAACCAAACAAAACAAGCAAAGAAAAAAAATTACGAAACAAGCCAAACAAGCAAGAAACACAAAAATACGAAACAAGCCAAACAAAACAAGCAAGAAACACAGGAAAAATACGAAACAAGCAAAGAAACACAGAAAAAATACGAAACAAGCCAAAAACACACAAAAATATGAAACAAGCCAAACAAAACAAGCAAGAAACACAGAAAAAATACGAAACAAGCAAAGAAACACAGAAAAAATACGAAACAAGCCAAAAACACACAAAAATACGAAACAAGCCAAACAAAACAAACAAAAAAAATGAAAAAACGAAACAAGCCCCCCCCCCCCAAAAAAAAAAAAAACGAAACAAGCCCAACAAAACAAGCCTCCCCCCCCAAAAAAAAAAAAAAAATAAAAAATAAACAAAAAATTACGAAACAAGCTAACAACCCATTAACGCTTCAAACAACCTCCCTTAACAGCTACGAGGATGGCATCCCCGACGAGCAAGGCGACTCTGGTGGTGGACAGCGGGTCGGGAACCACGAAGGCGGGTTTCGCGGGAGATGTGGTTCCCGTTTCCGTATTCCCGACGGTCGTGGGACGCCCTCGAGCTACGGTAAGACGCTGGAGGTTCCTTAATGACAAAAGAAAAAGAGGGAGAAAGAAAGAGAGAAAAATAATTATGATAATGATAATAATAATAAATAATAAATGATAATAATAACAATAATAATAATAACAATAATAATAATAACAATAATAACAATGATAATAATAAATAATAAATAATAATAAATAATAAAATAATAAATAATAATAAATAATAAAATAATAAATGATAATAACAATGATAACAATAATGATAATGATGATAATGATAATGATAATAGTAATAAAATCGAGGATCCAGAAAAAAAAACGGAGATCCAGGAAGTAAATAAATAATTCTCTCTCTCTCTCTCTCTCTCTTTTTTTTTTTTTTTTTTTTTTACTTTTCTTTGGCTTTCTGTTACGGTGGAGGGGGGGGGCGGGATCCTTCGTGTTGCCATATCTAGCGATTTTCTCGCTAGATATAGGGGCTTGGAGTTATGAGCTAGCGGGATTAAAAAAAAAAAGTTTGCTCTCTATTTAGCGATTTTTAAGCCTACTTTTAGCGGGGAAATGATAAGCTTTTGCTCTTACGTCCAGTCTAGCGGTTTTAGGGATATATCAATGGTAACTATTTATACTACGCTGATATGTGAGTGGCTATAGGTCTGTGATTCTGGTATTAGGATCATCTTTAGGTATGTTGGCTTGCGATATGTTGGGGTTTGCTTTATCATGTGTTTGTTTTATGATAATTAACATAATCACAGTAACAACAACAGTTATAATAATCACGATATTGATAGAAAACATCAAAATCTTATTACTATTAAGATGATAAGTAAAAATACTTTTATGCATTTGTATTCGTAGAGCTCTAAGTCTGGTATATCGCGGGGTTCAATTCCCTTTAGACTTAAATTTGAGCTTCAGGAACCTCCTCCTTCCAGCGCCACTTCAGCTCCAACGCGCAGCCCTTGGTCGGGAACGCAGCCCAGAGGAAGCGCGGCATATACAAGCTTTCATTCCCCGTCGAGCGCGGCGTCGTCACCAGCTGGGACGACATGGAGATCCTCTGGGGCCACACCTTCGAGCACGAACTCCACGTCGAGCCTCGGGAGCACAGCCTCCTGCTGGCCGAGCCTCCCCTCTGCTCGAAGCCCAACCGCGAGAAGGCGGCGCAGGTTCTGTTCGAGACGTTCGGCGTGGGTGCGCTCTGCGGGGCCAACCAGGCCGTCCTGTCGCTGTACGCGTCGGGGCGGTCCACGGGCATCGTGCTGGACTCCGGCGACGGCATCACCCACGCCATGCCCTTCTACAAGGGGTACTCTCTCCCCCATGCCATTCTGCGCTCGGACCTGGCCGGCAGGGACCTCACGCAGTACCTGGAGGAACTGCTGGGCAAGCGAGGGTATTCCTGCCACAGCTCCACCGAGAGGGACATCGTCCGCGACGTCAAAGAGCGCCTGTGCTACGTCGCCCTCGACTTCCACCAGGAGATCGCCAATGCCAAGACCTCCGCCGTCGAAAAGACCTACGAGCTTCCCGACGGGGAGGTCATATCCCTCGGAGAAGAGAGATTCCGCTGTCCCGAGGTCCTGTTCGACCCGTCCCTCATCGGCAAGGAGGCCCGGGGCTTGCAGGACGCCGTATACGACTCCATCCTCAAGTGTGAGGCGGACATCCGGAAAGACCTCTTCGCGAGCATCATGCTGACCGGCGGCAGC
>NC_091571.1:2684904-2692404 GCF_042767895.1 Penaeus vannamei | reverse complement strand
AGAGAGAGAGAGAGAGAGAGAGAGAGAGAGAGAGAGAGAGAGAGAGAGAGAGAGAGAGAGGAGAGAGAGAGAGAGTGAGACAGACAGGAAATAAGAGAGAAAGAGAGAGAGAGAGAGAGAGAGAGAGAGAGAGAGAGAGAGAGAGAGAGAGAGAGAGAGAGAGAGAGAGAGAGAGAGAGAGAGAGAGAGAGAGACAGACAGACAGACAGACAGAGACACAGAGACAGAGACAGAGACAGAGAGGAATACAGAGAGAAAGAGAGAAACATAGAGAGAAGAGAAGAGAAGAGAGAAAGAAATAAAAAAAAAAGCATAAAAGCCAGAGGGTCAAAAATATCTGACTATAACACCGCCACATTTTTCTCTCACACCCTAATCTAATCTGGCCTCTGGCAGTAACACCCTAAATAACATTTGCAATTTTAATGAGCCATTGATGCTTGGGAGAAACCAGCGCTGCCAACAAAAGGGGGGAGGGGGAGGGACTGGGGGGAGAGTGCGAGGCTGAAAGGGAGGGATGGGGGGAGGGATGGGGGAAGGAGGAGAGATGAGGGAGGGAGGAGATGGGATGGGGGAGGGGAGGGATTTGGGAGGGAGGGATGGGGAGAAGAAAGTGAGGATGGGGGAGGTGGGGAGGGATGGGGGGAGGGGGGAAGGGATGGGGGGAGGTGAGGTGGGATGGGTTGGGGATGGGAGAAAGGAAGAGGGATGGGGGATAGGGGAGGGAGAAGAAAGTGAGGGAGTTAGGGGGGAGGGGATTGGGGGAGATAGGGGGGGGAGGGGGGATAGGGGGCGAGGGGGAGAGAGGTAGAAAGGGAGGGAGTTAGGAGGGAGGAGAGGGATTGGGGGGGAGGGAGAAGAAGTGGGGAGGGGGAGGTGTAAGGGAAGGGGGGGAGGGAGGGAGGTAAAAAAGGGAGGGAAGGAAGCAAAGGCGGGAGGGAAGGGAGGGATAGGGAGGGGGAAGGGAAGGACAGTGAAAGAGTGGAGGGAGGGACGAGAGAAAGAGGGAAGGAGGAGGAGGGGAAGGAAGAAGGAGAAGAGAATGGCGGTGAGAAGGAAGGAAGGGGCAGGGGAGGAGGGAATGGAAGGAGGGAAAAGGGGGAGAGTAAGAGAAAAGTATGAAGAGAAGGAGGAAGAGAGGAGGAGGAGGAGAACAGGATGAAGAAGAAGAAGAAGAAAAAATAGATGATAGTGGTGAAGAAAGAGGAAAATGAGGAGGAAAATTACTATTGTTATTACTATTTTATTATCATTATCATTATTATTATTGTTATGTTGTTATTGTTGTTTTTGCTGTTATCAGGAATTATAATCATCATTTTTTGTATTATCATTATTATGATGATCATTATTATTATCATTATCATTATTGTTATTCTTCTTATCATTACTATCATTAATATCATTATTGTTAATATCATTATTGTTATTACTGTCATCAAAATCATCATCATCATCATTATCATTATTGTTATTATCATTACTATCATCATTATTATAATCTATATTTGTTATTATTACTCTCATTATCACAATCATTGTTATTTTATAAATGTTATCATCATTTTCATCACTATTATTACTACTATTATTATTATCATTATTATCATTATTACTAGTATCATCGTTGTTGTTGTTGTTGTTATTGATATTGTTTTCATTATCATTGTTATAACTATTATTACCCTTATCATTATTATGTTTATTATCACTATCATTGACATTATCATTATCATTGTTATTACTATAACCATTATTATGAATACCTTTACTATTGTTATCATTATTACTATCACCATCATCATAATCTTCAATATGAATATTCCTGTTATCATTATTATTGCCATTATTATCATTGTCATTATGAATATTTTCAGTATTAATATTCCCCCAATTGTTATTATCATTATTATTGTGATTTTTAATATGATATTACATGTTGGTATTTACAAAGCAGATTTATACATTTTTTTCCAAATTGTTGTCTCACCATTCAATAAACTTTTTTTTTTTTTTTTTTTTTTTTTTTTTTTTTGCTTTTTTATTTAGTGCACTTTCTACCATATCTTTTATTCTTTTATTTGTCTGTCGTGTTATTACTATTTCTATTATCGTTATTACATCTTTCGTGCTGTTCCCATGTGTATAAGCTTCAATTGCTCTTGTTGTTGGTTACTTCTTTATCATTCTTTGTTATTTATTGATCTAATATTGTTTATTGACTTAATCTGTCATTCCTTCTTTATCGCTCTCTGCTCATTAATATTCATCCAACTCATTCCAGTTATTATCTGTCACTGTCTTATTCCACTATTCATTTATTGATTGGTTATCATTGTCTCTCCCTATCATTATTTATTTATTCCTTTCCTCAATTTTCTCTTTTTCTCCGCGTAGTCGGCCTCCCTCCCCCCCCCCCACCCACCCGCCCCTAACAAGTGTCCCCTGGGAGTCCACCCCCTCCCCCCCTCACAGGCCAGGCTCTAGTTAACCTTCCGATACTGGGCATAAGGTCGAAATTGTATATGCGAGAGCCTGGAAGTTTAGACTTTATCGACACCCAATGTAAACACACGCAAACACACGCACTTAAACACACACGGACACACATACACACACACAAAATCACACACACACAAAATCACACACACACACACACACACACACACACACACACACACACACACACACACACACACACACACACACACACACACACACACACACACACACACACACACGCACACACACACACACACACACACACACACACACACACACGCACACAGGTTGTTGTAAATTATTCACGCGTATCATCTGGTTTTCAGCATCGAAGGAAGTGTTGGGGAGGGGGGGGGGGGTAGGGGAAGGGAGGAGGGAGGAAAGGGAGGAGGAAGATGAGGAGGGAGGAGGAGATGGGAAGGGATGATGAGGGAGGGAAGGAGGGGGTAAAGGAAGGAAGGAGGAGGGAAAAGGGAAGGGAGGATGGGAGGGAGGGAGGGAGGAGGGAGGGAAGAGAAGGGAGGAGGGAGGAGGGAGGAGGAGGGAGGGGAAAGGAGGAGAAGGGGAAAGGGAAGGGAGGAGGGGGAAGGGAAGGGAGGAGGGGGAAGGGAAGGGAGGAGGAAGGAGGGAAGTAAGGAGGAGGGAGGGAAAGGAAGCAAATTTGAGGGAGGAAAAACAAGGAGGGGAGGGAAAATAAGGATAGAAGGAGGAGGAGAAAGAAGGGAGAGGGAGAGGGGGAAGAGGAGAAAGGGAAGCAGGAGAGAAGGAGGGAGGAGGAGATAAAGAGGGAGAAGAAAAAGGAGTGTGGAAGGAGGGCGTAGTGGAGGGAAGGAAGGGGGAGAAGGAGGAAGGAAAATAAAGAGAAAGTGAATAGGAAGGGAAGCAGGAGTAGAGAGGGAATAGATAGCAGAGAATAAAGAGATAATAAAAAAAAGGGAAGCAAGAAAGAAGAAAGGAGATGGATAAAGGAAAGTTAACAAAAAGGAAGAACGCGGAGGAGAGGAAGGAGAGAAGGAAAGAAGGAAGCAAGAAAGCACTAGAGGGAAGGAAGAAGGATGAGAAAAAGGAAACAGAAAAAAGAGAAATAAGCAAAAGAAAATAAAGGAAGGGGGAAAGGAGGGAGAAGGAAGAGAAGTGAAAAAAGGAAGGAGGAGGGAGGAGAGGATTGGGTGGGGTGGGGGGGAGGGGAGAATTTGAAGTAAGGAAGTGTCGAAAAAATTAAAATACTCTAGATCTTTTATCTGTAATGATAAGTTATTGTAAAGATAAGGATAATAATCAAGATGAAGTAGATAAGGATAATAATTAAGATGAAATAAAAGAAACTGTAAAAAAAAAACTGTATTCAAAGTTAAAATACGAGAGTATCCTAACAATAGAATATTTTTCCCCTTCAGGCAAAAAAAAGGAAAGAAAAAAAAAACGTAAAAAAAAAACAAAACACACAAACAAACAAAAAATATGAATAAAAGACCACAAACAAACACACGAACAAAATAAAAATAAACAAAACGACAAAGAAACAAAAACAACAACAACAACAACAACAAAAACTAAGAGAAATTCCTACTTTCTCTCCACTTTCTATCAAATTTCTACAACCCTTCCGTCAGACCTTATTCGTACGTGCAAAGACACTTAACCGCTTGTACACAAATGCTATATTGACGGTGTTTTCTCTTCGCAGTCGGTAAACATAAAGCGAAAAAGAAGAAAAAAAACATATTGTTGGATAGTCTAACATGTATGGCACGCGGGTCAAAAACAAGAGGGAGAGGGAGAAGGGAGAGGGAGAGGGAGAAGGGAGAGGGTAGAGGAGAGGGAGAGGGAGATTGGAGGAGGGAGAAGGAGAGGGTAAGGGAGGATATTGGGGAACTGGGGAGGGAGAGTTGGGAGAGAGGATATTGTGGGAGTGGGAGGAGAGAGGAGAGGGAGAGGGATATTGGGGAAGTAGGAAGGAGATTAGGGAGACTGGGAGGGAGATTGGAGGAGAGAGGGTGGAGGAGAGGGAGAGGGAGATTGGAGGGAGGGATAAAGGAGAGGGTGAGGGATATTGGGAGTGATTGGGGCAGGGAATGGGAGGGAGATTAGAGGGGGAGTGGAGAGGGAGAGGGGGAGTGGGAGAGTGAGTTGGGGAAGGAAAGGAGGAAGATTGGAGGAGTAGGAGAGGAGGGAGATTGGAGGAGGAGGAAGTAGAGGATATTGAGAGGGAGGGAGAGAGGCGAGATTGGGGAAGAAGAACAAGGAAAAGAGGAAAGGAGGGACATTGGGAAAGAGAGACAGGGACACACACACAGATAGAGTGAGAAGATTAGAGAGGTTAGGAAAGAGAGAGAGAGAGAGAGAGAGAGAGAGAGAGTAGAGAGAGAGAGAGAGAGAGAGAGAGAGAGAAAGGAAGAAAGACAGAGAGAAAGAGAGAGAGAGGAAGAAAGAGAGAGAGAGAGAAAGAGAGACACAGAGAGAGAGAGAGAGAGAGAGAGAGAGAGAGAGAGAGATAGAGAGAGAGAAATTAAGAGAGAGAGAGAGAGAGAGAAACTGAGAGAGACAGAGAGATAAAAAGAGAGAGAGAAAGAAAGAAAGACAAAGAAAGAAAGAAAGAAAGAAAAGAGAGAGAGAGAGAGAAAGAAAGAAAGAAAGAAAGAAAGAGAGAGAGAGAGAGAGAGAGAGAGAGAGAGAGAGAGAGAGAGAGAGAGAGAGAGAGAGAGAGAGACAGACAGACAATTGAGACAGACAGACAGACAGAGACAGAAATACACGCACACAAACACACACATGAGAGAGAGTATATATAATTTAGAGAGAAAGAGAGAGAGAGAGAGAGAGAGAGAGAGAGAGAGAGAGAGAGAGAGAGAGAGAGAGAGAGAGAGAGAGAGAGAGAAGAGTATATATATATATATATATATATATATATATATATATATATATATATATATATATGTATAGGTATACATGGACAGAGGCAGACATATATTGATAGGCGAAACAGAATTTGGAGCATAAAAATAGAAGAGCCAGACCAGACAGAGGCATCACAGAAGGACAGACAGACAGACAGACAAACAAACAGACAAACAGACAGACAAACAAACAGACATACAAACAGACAAACAAACATACACAGAAACAGACAGACAGACAGGCAGACTGACAGACAGACAAATAAACATACAGACAGACAAACATACTGACTGGCAGACAAACATACAGACAGACACACAAACAAACATGCAAACAGACAAACAAACATACAAACAAACAGACAAACACACAGACAAACAAACAGACATACAAACAGACAAACAAACATACACAGAAACAGACAGACAGACATACACACAAACAGACAGACACACACACACACAGACAGACAGACAGACAGACGGCGCAGTACGAAGGTAAACAGAGAGCGGTGCCCGGCATAACAGGCAGAAAATTCCGTCCCGTGTAGAGAGAGAGTGTATTTCCTTTCCAAAATAGACCCTGTAGCGGTATCCGTTTTTTTGAAAAAGTCAATATTCTCTCTCTCTCTCTCTCTCTCTTTTTTTACTGCTATTCTTTCCATTTTTTTTTATTTTCTTTGTTTTTTCTCTCGTTGTCTCTCGCTATATCGCTCTCTCGTCCCCTCTCTCCTTTTTTTCCCTAATTTTTCATTCTCTCTTCTTTTTTTTTCCTTTCCTATATTTTCTCTCTCTCTCTCTCTCTCTCTCTCTTTATCTCTCTCTTCTCTCCCTCCCTCTCCCCCTTCTCCCTGTTCCTCCCTCCCTTCCCCCTATCTCCTCCCTCTCTTCCCTCTCCCCCCTCACACTCCACCCCCTCCTCACTCTCTCTACCTCTCTTTTTTCTCTCCTCCTCCTCTTTCCCCTCTTCCTCTCTCTCTCTCTCCCCTATCTCCCCCATCCCTCCCTCCCTATCTCCCTCCCTGCCCCCTCTCCCCTCTCTCTCACCACTATCTCTTTTTTCTCTCCTCTTTCCCTCTTCCACTCTCTCTATCTACCCCTCCCTCCCCCTCCCACTCTCTCACTACCTCTCTTTTTCTCTCCTCCTCCTCTTTCCCGTCTTCCTCTCTCTCTCTCTCCCCCTATCTCCCCCATCCCTCCCACTCTCTCTCCCTCCCTCCCCCCACTCTACCTCTCTCTACCTCTCTCTTTTTTCTCTCCTCCTCCTCTTTCCCCTCTTCCCTCTCTCTATCTCACCTCCCCCTACCTCCCCCCCTCCCACTCTCTCTACCTCTCCTTCCTTTTTCTCTCACCTCCTCCCTCTTCCTCTTCCCCTCTTACCTCTCTCCTGTCTCACCCCTCCCCCCCTCTCCCACTCTCTCTACCTCCTTTTTTCTCCTCCTCCTCTTTCCCCTCTTCCTCTCTCTCTCTATCTCTCCCCCTTCTACTTTTTCCACCCCCTCCTCCCTCCCACTCCCTCCCTCCCTACCCCCCACACACTCTCTCTACCTCTCTTTTTTTTCTCCTCCTCCTCTTTCCCCTCTTCCCCTCTCTCTCTCTATCTCTCCCCTTCTACTTTTTTCCCCTATTTCCCTCCATAGCATATCAGTTATTCCTCCGCCCTGCTATGGTAATGGACATATACCATTTTCTCATTATATAAAGCGTGGAGTGATGTTTGTGAGAGGAGTGGGTCGTGTCTTGGTGTCATGGTGTGAGTGAGTTATGAGTAAGTTATGAGTGGATTGTGAGTGAGTTATGAGTTATTTGGAAGTTGACAGTGAGTTGTAAGTCTGTTTGTAAGGTATAGGTTGTGAGGAGATTATGAGTTGTGAGTGGATTGTGAGTAAGTTATGAGTTATGAGTGAAGATATGTGCCAAGTGTTTTCAGTTATGTCTGTTGTGAATAAGATATAGGTTGTGAGGAAATTATGAGTTGTTAGTGGATTGGGAGTAAGTTATGAGTTATAAGTGGATTGGCAGTAAGTTATGAGTAAGTTATTAGGAAGTTAACAGTGAGTTGTAAGTCTGTTTGTAAGATATAGGTTGTGAGGAGTTGTGA
>NC_091571.1:2669904-2674904 GCF_042767895.1 Penaeus vannamei | reverse complement strand
GTTGTTTTGTCATCACCATCATCATCATCGTTATTATCTGTTTCATCTCTTTCATGCCCATAGATGCTTTATATCAGTGCATACCCGAACACGCTGTTGTGTCATCGTATATTTATGCAATAATGTGAAGCTATTTAGATCCCTTTATCTCGTAAAAACAATATCACTTGCCCTGCTACACTTTTCTACTATAAACAATTCTCGGAGAAGTAAACAGAAGTAAAACAAACAGTAAACAAAAGATCACAGACAACATTCATAATAAGCTGTAAACAGAATCTCAAATACTGTCAAAAAAAAATGCTTGTAAACATCATAAATACCATTCACGTAAATTAGTAAACAGAAAATCTTACGTAACACTCTACAAAATAATAAACCGATCATAAATGCCATCAGTGCCAAACAGCAGATCATAAACATTACCCATAAGCAGTTCACCGAAAAAATATTTATCTAATTCTTTTATTTTGGAAAGATTAAACTCCAGCTGTGTAACATCAACATTCAACATCAACAGAAAGCTATGTTCTCGTGACCAAAGATGTCCCTTCCTGTAAGCTCGTTGCTGAGTATCTATATCCATATCTTTTAGATACAACCTACCAAGGGCTTTAGGAGACCCCACCTTATTAGGCAATATTGGACGGGATCTCTCTGGGTTAAGTGAAAGGGGGTCAGTATTTGTGATGAGTTAAAGGAAAAAGGATGACAGTGATAATGATGATGGCGATGAATGATGATAATGATGATACATGTAACGCAGATATGATATGGAAATAATTGTAACTATGATGGGAATGATCCTAATAACAATCAAAGTAAAATTTAAAAGAAGTGTAACAAAAGAGAGAGAGAGAGAGAGAGAGAGAGAGAGAGAGAGAGAGAGAGAGAGAGAGAGAGAGAGAGAGAGAGAGAGAGAGAGAGAGAGAGAGAGAGAAAGAGAGAGAGAGAAAGAAAACACAAAAATACAGTTTATTATTCTTATTTATTTTTTATTTTTTTTTTTACCTTTTTAGTATATGTGGTTTGTTGATGCTGTAGTGATGAAGTCTGATTTTGATGATGATATTCAGTAACCATCCTGATGAGAATATTGATAAAAATGTATTAGCTTTTTTGTAAAACAGAGCTTTGCATTTCAGTGCTGACTTAGAGAACAAATGCTGGGAATAGCTACTATACATACTTATATTGATGGTAGTTTTCCATTCCATATTACTTTTCTGGAAATGCTAACTTGATTAAGATAATTTTTTTTTATTCACTGCGTTTCCCCCTCCCCCCCCCTTTCCCCTTTCTTTTATGGTATTATTTTATTACGAGAATCCATGCCTATGTAATAAAATATGTTGACCGATGATATTGAAAAAAATATGGCACTTTCTATATGAAAATATAAACCATAAAAGCATATATCTATATCTAAAAGAATAATTCTGAGAATATCAATATTAAAGGTAAAAGAGAGATCCCGATCAACTGTTAAACTCTACGGTCAGACAACCCACATTTCAATACATTTTTTAATGATTGATTTAATTAATAATTTCAATGCATGTGTCACAGCCTTTCAGACTCCCTAGCATGAGGCACAGAGAACCATGTAACTATTTCATACCATCTGATGACCTAGAATACATACTTACGTTATATTATAGATTCGAAATGTATCACATGACCACATAACAAACGTAACAATACATTTCCACGCCCAAACTGTACCCAAGCAGATGAGTCGATAAAAGGACTGTTTAATTGTTCTTTTCTTTTAATATAGTCCAGATCATAATAATGTTTTAATCTAAATATCCAATTAATGCAGTCAATTAATGTAATCATGTACTGTTATAACCGTACTTTAAAGTTACAACAGCTTGCCCACGCCTGTGCAGTGAGCCAGGGTGGTAAACAAAGGACTAAACTAAATTTCATCATAAATTCTTGCTTTGGCTCACTGTGTATATTCTTACTTCACTGTGCAAGAGTCGAATTCGCAACTGACAATAATAAATGAAGACACAACTGACAATAATGATAAAGAAACACAATAATAATAAAGAAACCGACAATAATAAGTGATAAAAATTACAATAATAATAAAGAAACTGGTAATAATAAATGATGAAGGAAATGACAATAATATATACTAAACTGACAATAATAAGTAATAAAAAACTGACAGTAATAAATAATAAAGAAAATGACAATAATAAGTAATAAAGAAACAGACAATAATAGCTGATCAACTATAACAAATCAAATATTGACTTTGCCTTAAAAAAAAAAAAAAAAAAAAAAAAAAAAAAAAAAAAAAAAAAAAACATGCCTAGATGGAATCCATAATTATGCCACACACGCCACGCCATCCGACATCATTACCACATATCCGCATACGTCGGGCAAATCCACAGGGCATTTATCGCACGGAATGTAATGTGGTGTGAGTTACCGTGTTAGGCTCATGATGAAACGGCCGCACGGAAGCTGATACCGGATTTTAACACGTGTTTCCAGTATCCGAAGTCGTGTTTTGTTTGGTTGTGTGTTGTGTGGGTGCTTTTTTTAAGGTATTTTTTTTTTTTTTTTTTTTTTGGTTGTGTGGGTCTTTTTTTTTTTAGGTATTTTGGTTGGTTTTTGTTTGGTTGTGTGTTTTATGGGTGCTTTTTTTTTTAGTTATCTTGGTCGTGTTTTGTTTTGTTGCTTGTTTATCTTGGTTGGTTTTTTGTTTTGTTGTGTGTCTTATGGGTCTTTTTTTTTTGTTATATTGGTCGTGTTTTGTTTTGTTGCTTGTTTTATGGGTCTTTTTTTTTTAGGTATTTGGGTTGGTTTTTTGTTTTGTTGTGTGTTTTGTGGGTGCTTTTTTTTTTTTTTAGTTATCTTGGTCGTGTTTTGTTTCGTTGTGAGTTTTATGAGTGCTTTTTTTAGTTATCTTGGTCGTGTTTTGTTTGGTTGTGTGTTTTATGTCTTTTTTTTTTTTTTTTTAGTTATCTTGGTCGTGTTTTGTTTGGTTGTGTGTTTTTTTAGTTATCTTGGTTGGTTTTTTGTTTTGTCTTTTTTTTAGGTATTTTGATTGGTTTTTGTTTGGTTTGTGTGTTTTATGGGTGCTTTTTTTAGTTATCTTGGTCGAGTTTTGTTTGGTTGTGGGTTTTTTGGGGTCTCTTTTGTTTAGTTATCTTGGTCTTGTCTTGTTTGGTTGTGTGTTTTATGGGTCTTTTTTTAGTTATCTTGGTCGTGTTTTGTCTCGTTGCTTGTGTTCTGGGTCTTTTTTTTTAGTTATCTTGGTTGGTTTTTGTTTTGTTGTGTGTTGTATGGGTCTTTTTTTTTAGTTATCTTGGTCGTGTTTTGTTTGGCTGTGTTTTATGGGTCTTTTTTTTTAGTTATCTTGGTTGTTTTTTTGTTTTTTTGCGTGTTTTGTGGGTGCTTTTTTTAGTTATTTTGGTTGTTTTTTTGTTTTGTTGCTTGTTTTATGGGTCTTTTTTTAGGTATCTTGGTCGGGTTTTTGTTTTGTTTGAGTGGAGCTTGTAAGGGGTGTGGTTTAGAGAGTTTTTGATATTTTTACTGGTGTATTTATTTCGGTTTTATGAGATGTGTGTATCTCTCTCTCTTTCTCCCACCCCCCTCCCTCTCTCTCTATATATATGTGTGTGTATTATATATACATGTCACACATACACACACACACACACACACACACACACACACACACACACACACATATGTCGAAAGCATTATTGATTCGACAATAAAAAACATACATGCGTTATAAATGTAATGATGCATAGATTTCGCTAAAAACGACCATAAGAGTATTTTTTTAAAGCATATCAGTATAGCAGAATTTAGTGTCAAAACAAATGGAGTAAATAATATCACTAATTGATAAATGGCTGGCTTGTTCCAGCATCAACAATTCAGTGGTAATAAGTAAGTTGTCCCAGAGGTTTTCATCAGACCTGATTGTGGCTTCATCCGACTCACTGGTTTAGTGCTGGTATTAAGAATCGTGTTTTGAACTGGTATTGGAGACTGCGATGCTTAATAAGTGAATATAATGGCGAATCCCTGCGTATTGAAGGTTTAGTACTGGTATTAAGAATCGTGTTTTGAACTGGTATTGGAGACTGCGATGCTTAATAAGTGAATATAATGGCGAATCCCTGTGTATTGAAGGTTTAGTGCTGGTATTAAGAATCGTGTTTTGAACTGGTATTGGAGACTGCGATGCTTGATAAGTGAATATAATGGCGAATCCCTGTGTATTGGTTTAGTACTGGTATTAAGAATCGTGGTTTGACCTGGTATTGGAGACTGCGATGCTTGAGAAGTGAATATAATGGAGAATCCCTGCGTATTGAAGGTTTAGTACTGGTATTAAGAATCGTGTTTTGAACTGGTATTGGAGACTGCGATGCTTAATAAGTGAATATAATGGCGAATCCCTGCGTATTGAAGGTTTAGTACTGGTATTAAGAATCGTGTTCTGTCCTGGTATTGGAGACTGTGATGCTTGATAAGTGAATATAATGACGAATCCCTGCGTATTGAAGGTTTAGTGCTGGTATTAAGAATCGTGTTCTGTCCTGGTATTGGAGACTGCGATGCTTAATAAGTGAATATAATGGTATTGAAGGTTTAGTGCTGGTATTAAGAATCGTGTTCTGTCCTGGTATAGGAGACTGCGATGCTTAATAAGTGAATATAATGACGAATCCCTGCGTATTGAAGGTTTAGTACTGGTATTAAGAATCGTGGTTTGAACTGGTATTGGAGACTGCGATGCTTAATAATTTAATATAATGGCGAATCCCTGTGTATTGAAGGTTTAGTGCTGGTATTAATAATCGTGTTTTGAACTGGTATTGGAGACTGCGATGCTTGATAAGTGAATATAATTGTGAATCCCTGCGTATTGAAGGTTTAGTACTGGTATTAAGAATCGTGGTTTGAACTGGTATTGGAGACTGCGATGCTTAATAAGTGAATATAATGGCGAATCC
>NC_091571.1:2654904-2657404 GCF_042767895.1 Penaeus vannamei | reverse complement strand
GACATCCGCGTGTGTGTATATCTCCCTGTAATATCCGCGTGTGTGTATTTTTTCCTTTGATATCCGCGTGTGTGTATATCTCTATGAAATCCGCGTGTGTGTGTATTTCTCCCTGTAATATCCGCGTGTGTGCATATCTCTATGACATCCGCGTGTGTGTATTTTTTCCTTTGATATCCGCGTGTGTGTATTTTCTCCCTGTTATATCCACGTGTGTATTTCTCCCTGTAATATCCGCGTGTGCATCTCCCTGTGCGTGTGTGTATATCTCTGTGACATCCGCGTGTGTGTATATCTCTGTGACATCCGCGTGTGTGTATTTCTCCCTGTAATATCCGCGTGTGTGTATCTACCTATGGTATCCACGTGTATCTCCCTATGATATCCGATTGTGGATTTCTCCCTGTAATATCCACGCGTCTTGTATCTCCCTGTGCGTGTGTGTATTATTTCCTTTGAAATCCGCGTGTGTGTATTTCTCCCTGTAATATCCGTGCGTGTGTATATCTCTATGACATCTGCGTGTGTGTATTTCTCCTTGTAATATCCGCGTGTGTGCATATCTCTATGACATCCGCGTGTGTGTATTATTTCCTTTGATATCCGCGTGTGTGTATTTCTCCCTGTAATATCCGCGTGTGTGTATTTTCTCCCTGTTATATCCGCGTGTGTGTATTTCTCCCTGTAATATCCGCGTGTGTGTATTTTCTCCCTGTAATATCCGCGTGTGTGTATTTCTCCCTGTAATATCCGCGTGTGTGTTTCTCCCTGTGGTATCCACGTGTGTATCTCCCTGTGCGTGTGTGCATATCTCTATGACATCCGCGTGTGTGTATTTCTCCCTATAATATCCGCGTGTGTGTATTTTTTCCTTTGATATCAGCGTGTGTATTTCTCCCTGTAATATCCGCGTGTGTATCTCCCTGTGCGTGTGTGTATTTTCTCTTATGACATCCGTGTGTGCATATCTCTATGACATCCGCGTGTGTGTGTATTTCTCCCTGTAATATCCGCGTGTGCATATCTCTATGACATCCGCGTGTGTGTATTTTCTCCTATGACATCCGCGTGTGTGTATCTCACTATGAAATCCACGTGTGTGTATTTCTCCCTGTAATATTCGCGTATGTGTATCTCCCTATGAAGTCGATGAGTTTGTATCTACCTATGGAATCCACGTGTGTGTATTTTTTCCTTTGATATCCACGTGTGTGTATCTCCCTGTGAAATCCGATTGTGTGTGTCTTCCTATGACATCCGCGTGTGTGTATCTACCTATGGTATCCGCATGTGTATCTCCCTGTGCGTGTGTGCATATCTCTATGACATCCGCGTGTGTGTATTTCTCCCTGTAATATCCGCGTGTGTATCTCCCTGTGGTATCCACGTGTGTATCTCTCCCTGTAATATCCGCGTGTGTGTATTTTTTCCTTTGACATCCGCGTGTGTGCATATCTCTATGACATCCGCGGGTGTGTATTTCTCCCTGTAATATCCGCGTGTGTGTATTTCTCCTTGTAATATCCGCGTGTGTGTTTCTCCCTGTGGTATCCGCGTGTGTATCTCCCTGTGCGTGTGTGCATATCTCTATGACATCCGCGTGTGTGTATTTCTCCCTGTAATATCCGCGTGTGTATTTTTTCCTCTGAAATCCGCGTGTGTGTATTTCTCCCTGTAATATCCGCGTGTGTATCTCCCTGTGCGTGTGTGTATTTTCTCTTATGACATCCGCGTGTACGTTTTACTCTATGACATCCGCGTGAGTGTATTTCTCCCTGTAATATCCGCGTGTGTGTATTATTTCGCTTTGATATCCCCGCGTGTGTGTATATCTCCGATGACATCCGCGTGTGTGTGCACCATATCTCTATGACATCCGCGTGTGTGTATTTTTCCCTTTGATATCCGCGTGTGTGTATTTCTCCCTGTAATATCCGCGCATTGTGTATACCGCAATCGCGTGTGTGCATATCTCTATGACATCCGCGTGGCTATTTTCCTCGCTGATATCCGCGTGTGTGTATTTCTCCCTGTAATATCCGCGTGTGTATCTCCCTGTGCGTGTGTGTATATCTCTATGACATCCGCGTGTGTGTATTTTTTCCTTTGATATCCGCGTGTGTGTATTTCTCCCTGTAATATCCGTGCGTGTGTATATCTCTATGACATCCGCGTGTGTGTATATCTCTATGGAATCCGCGTGTGTGTATTTCTCCCTGTAATATCCGCGTGTGTATCTCCCTGTGCGTGTGTGTATATCTCTGTGACATCCGCGTGTGTGTATATCTCTATGGAATCCGCATGTGTGTGTATTTCTCCCTGTAATATCCGCGTGTGTGTATATCTCTATGACATCCGCGTGTGTGTATTTCTCCCTGTAATATCCGCGTGTGTGTATTTCTCCCTGTAATATCCGCGTGTGTGCATATCTCTATGAAATCCGCGTGTGTGTGTATTTCTCCCTGTAATATCCGCGTGTGTGCATATCTCTATGACATCC
>NC_091571.1:2635628-2643128 GCF_042767895.1 Penaeus vannamei | reverse complement strand
AACAAACGAAACAAACGCACATACAAACGATCGAACAAACAAATGAAACAAACAAACAAAACACACACAAACGATCGAACAAACAAACAAACAATGACACCCCCCACCCCCCCACCCCCGCCAAGAAGTAGCTCAGGTGAACATCTGCTGCTACTGAATATCCAGGTTAATTAATTCTTACCTGTGGAAGTTCTACCAGAGAAAGTGGTAAAGTGGAGAAAAGTGGGGAGGGGGGGAGGGGGCCTGATGGGGGAGGGGTATGGGTGGGGTATGGAAGGGTGGGGGTGAGGAGGGGGTGTATGGCAAGGTGGGGTGGGGAGGGGGTGTAAGTGGAGGGGTATGGAAGGGTGGGGGTGAGGAGGGGGTGTATGGGCGGGTGGGGGTGAGGAGGGGCATGGCAGGGGTGGGGGTGAGGAGGGGTGTGGGTGGGAGGGGCATGGTAGGGGGGTGAGGAGGGGAGGGGGGTATGGAGCCTGATGGGGGAGAGGAGGGGAGGGTATGGAAAGGGGGGTGAGGAGGGGTATGGAAGGGGGGAGGGGGTATGTGGGAGAGATATGGCAAGGTGCGTAAAGAGGGGTATGCTAGGGCATGAGAGAGGTAGTGGGCAGGCGAGGCATTAAGGTATGAGAAGGAGGGGGTAGGGAGGGGTAGGGAAAAGGGTGAGGATGGGTATGGGGGGGAGGGTATGGAGATGTGCATGTATGGGGTTTTAGGGTATTTGTAACCATGGGAAACACGTGCGTGAGGTAAAGCGGTGATGACGTACGTGTGTGTGTGTGTGTGTGTGTGTGTGTGTGTGTGTGTGTGTGTGTGTGTGTGTGTGTGTGTGTGTGTGTGTGTGTGTGTGTGTGTGTGTGTGTGTGTGTTTACATATATAAAATTATAAATGTATATCTTAATCAACTCAATATACACACCGCTATAACATATTTCATTTTAAATTTCTTTCTTCTGCATACCATACATGAAGAAATTATCAACATAAACCATATATACACACATTTACTCAACGCACATGAAGAAATTATTAACGTATATTTTCACGCATGTATTTAGTGCCTATATAAAGAAATTAATACGTTTATATTCACGTATTTGCAGATTGTAGAAACCTTTGCCGTGTTGCCGCCGCTATGTCTCTGGCCGGTACGTGCCAAGAGGTCGAGATACCCCAATACCCAAGCCAAATATACCCAGGTCTACCTTCGTGATGTCCCGTCGAAATCATTATAGAATTTTAGAACTACCATCTCATTTCGTGTAATATAAATTCTTCAAATTTAAATGCAAGAAAAAATACCCACAAAGCGAAAATTGGCAACACTTTCATTCCTGATCAACAAACCATTCTTTCAATATAACTAAACATTTCTACAACTGGACGAAAAAAAGACAAATCACAATAAGAAAATAAGATAAGAAAGCGTTCCCAGAATCTCCAGAAAACCAGAATTGTAAGAATAAGTGACAGGAAACAGATACAGTCGCGCCATGTGGTCTTATATGGGACAAAATTAAGGTCAAGGCACCTCTACTGATGTTGCCGACGCGAGTTCTACTATTATTGAGGAATGCAGCTTTATCATGTATCATACGTATGTATATGTATATGTATATGTGTATATATATAAATATATATATATGTGTGTGTGTGTGTGTGTGTGTGTGTGTGTGTGTGTGTGTGTGTGTGTGTGTGTGTGTGTGTGTGTGTGTGTGTGTGTAGATAGATAGATAGCTATATAAATATTGCATATATCAATCTGTTAGATATTATATTTGCTATATTATCATAACAGCAAAATATAAACACTCATCAGGAGAGAGAGAGAGAGAGAGAAAGAGAGAGAGAGAGAGAGAGAGAGAGAGAGAGAGAGAGAGAGAGAGAGAGAGAGAGAGAGAGAGAGAAAGAGAGAGAGAGAGGGACTAAAAGATAGATGTAAAGGCAGGCACACACACATAAAGAGAGAGAGTGAGAGAGTGAGTGAGTGAGTGAGTGAGTCTGGCGACAAAGTTCTTATCTCTGAACCTACCCATGATTACGAAGTCATGAACAACCACAACTCCGATGAAAATATAGATCTAAAGACTTCAATTTTCACCATCAGCGAAACAGTCAATATAACCTAAATTCGTGGTCTGTTCCCGCCTAGGTTAAATATATTACAGCTCGACAAAGAGTTATCACAGCCTCTACTATCATAACTACTAGATTGCGCTCTGGTATATTAATCTGTGTTGTGACAGTGTAATAGACTAGAGTGTAGTTCAGTGTGGCGTACTGTGACACTTAGTTGAATGGCATGTTAGCCTTGCTGTATGAGGCTACAATAAACTATGTTGTTTAATTCCGTCCTGTTGTGACGGTCGTTATAAAACAAGGTATATTTTAATCACGTGTATTTTGACACTAACGAAACACGACATGGTTTAAACTCTAATGCATTGTGATAATATAATAGGACAAACGGCGGTTTCACTGTGTGTGTGTGTGTGTGTGCTGTGTGCGTGCGTGTGAGTGTGTTCCCCGGATGCACCAAGTTCATATCCTTTCGCTCAGCCTGTCTGTCTGTAACACACACGACAGCACGACAGACCTTGCGCCACAGAGACAAGAGGGGGGGGGGGAGAGGGAGAGAGAGTGTGTGGCGAAAAGTACACAGCATATGAGAGCATTAAAAGCGATTGTGGTTCATGCTTGCCGATACTCATGCAAGGGCGTCACAGTCGTTGAAGGTCTTTTTTTTCTCTCTAAGTTATGTCGCTATCCAGATGTTCTTTGTGTTATTCATTTGTATGTCTATGTCTGTCTTTCTGGCTTAGTCTGTCTGCCTGTCTGTCTGTCTGTTTTCGCCTGCCTGCCTCTCTCTCTCTCTCTCTCTCTCTCTCTCTCTCTCTCTCTCTCTCTCTCTCTCTCTCCTCTCTCTCTCTCTCTCTCTCTCTCTCTCTCTCTCTCTCTCTCTCTAGCTTTCCCTCTCTAGCTCTCTCTCTCCTTTTCTTAGTTTCCTCTTTCTCTCTTTCTTCTCTCTATTCTCTCTGTCTCTCTCTCTCCCCTTCCTCCCTCCCTCTCCCTCTCCCTCTCCCTCGCCCCCAAGTGTCATGTGATCAGCTGATGGCCGCGGCGAGAGGCATCCTCCCCCATAACGCACAGATCCGAGCAACCGCCTTCGTTGTAGAACCGCTAGACCCGAACAAACAAACAAATTCACAACCTCATGAAACTGCCACTCCCTGCAAACCTCTTTACTGCGAATCTCTCTCTCTCTCTCTCTCTCTCTCTCTCTCTCTCTCTCTCTCTCTCTCTCTCTCTCTCTTCTCTCTCTCTCTCTCTCTCTCTCTCCTCTCTCTCTCTCTCTCTCTCTCTCTCTCTCTCTCTCTCTCTGTCTCTCTCTCTCTGTCTCTCTCTCTGTCCTCTCTCTCTCTGTCTCTCTCTCTCTGTCTCTCTCTCTCTCTCTCTCTCTCTCTCTCTCCTCTCTCTCTCTCTCTCTCTCTCTCTCTCTCTCTCTCTCTCTCTCTCTCTCTCACTTACTCCCGAGTCTATTTAACCGTAAATCTTTCAATTCTCTCCCCCCCCCCCTCCTTCTCTCGAGTCCCCCAAATATCGAGAGACGAAACTGATGAATAAGTAAGTTCCCTACCATGACCTTCTCCCTCTAAATGTGGGCCTAAAATGGGTCTTTGTGGTATGGACCATGGACCATGTGACCTCGTGTGCGTTTTAATTAATATGTCACTGTAGGTTGCCATTCGGTTGCTATGGGTGTTGCTAGCACGATCCCGCCTCTGCACAATTGCGCCACAGAAATGATTGATAGATTATCTAGAAACATTTCTTTTTTTTTTATTCAACAGAGAAAACCCCGATATAACGTTGGGCCTTACATGCTTCGTTCATATATGGTTACAGCAGTTCATAAAACATCTGTAAAAGATCTTTCAGAACGTCACACCGACATTGTTCTAGGAGAAAAGTGGTTCGATAAAAGCGTGTCTCCCATACTAGATTATATCGATACACACGAGAGAAAATAATCTTTGAGATCTCAGTTAGACTTCACCTCCCCAAAAAAACTTCTGTCGTTTTAGCGTTTTCTGAATCATACTCGACTCACACACACTATACTCAGACATATACACGTTTTTTGCCACGTCGAACATCACTCCCTCGTCCTCTGCTGTTGAATCATTTCGTTTATAAGTATTTAAGTAGGATAGACGAAATGTGTGAGTGGAGAGAGAGCGAGAGAGGAGAGAGGGAGAGAGAGAGCTTCAGGAAATGTCAAATATGGACATGTACAGTAATCTAGCCTCTTTTCCTGTCTAGCTTACCCACTTGACACCGCCCCGACCAAGAAAAAGTTATGGGTTGCTTTTCTATCTAATTATTAACCCCCTGTGGCGAAAAACTGGGGTAAAATAAGTTAGAGAAGGATATATCGAGAACATTTCTCAGTTTGCCGGCATGCCTGTCACTTTAGACGTAAGACAGGCGTTAGGATCGCGTGGAGGCCGCCGATCCACTTATATAGCGTAGGACCCTCTCTAACCCTAGACTGCGGCCGTTTTCGCATCCGAATAAAGCAACGTCAAGGATTTTTTCGCATTAGTGTTCTTCCTAAAAGCTTAAAAAGCCTCCATGTCGGTCCGGGCGCGGTTGGCAGCCCTGAATCCAGCACCCTCGCTTAAAAAATTGTTCTCGTTTCGTTTCATTTCTGGCTTTGCAGTGTGAAATTTCTCTTGCTGAGGCGGAAAGTACGCACCTTCGGGGCCTACAAAGCGTCAGAATAAAACACTTTAATCATTGGCTAGCATGAAATGTTGACTAATTCGGAAAATGAGGCGGCGGCAATGATTTACGGGCATATATTCGGTCGAGGAGGACGAAATATTCTGAAATGGAACGAAAGGGGATGACGCGGCGCGGCTCTCGTCTTCCCGCCTCGCATTCAACGCTCGGCTCGACCAATCAGCGGCCGAGTTTTGCGCTATGACCATATAAGGCGATACGTTTGTCCGGGTGGGGTGGGACGAGCCATTGCGGCTTATCGCGCGGGGGAGTACCCTCTCAAAATGCACTATGCACTGCCGTAACACTCTTTCGGAAAGAATATGATACATCAGTAGATACCTCTTGAAAATTAGGATCCGATGCATACCATAAATCCCCAAATTAGAGAGAATAAAAGGGGTTAATTCGATCGAGAGTAATGACACTTGGAACGACCTCCCCTCTGGAGAAAGTCGACGATCCGAGAGGTGGAGTAAGCGCCCTACTCACTCTCTCACTCGCAGTCCAACCCGAGAGGAAGCAGCACGTACGCTCGTCCGCCCTTTGTAAGTATAGCCTCCCATTCGTCCAAGTTCTGCAAATATTCGTGCTTTAAGAACCACCCTAGTACATTATTAAGCCCCAGTGAGACCCCAAACGTGACCCAAAATACGTAATTTAGCTGTAATTCGCCTAAACTTCGCCCTCACGAACCTACCGGCGCTCGCATGGGGGTGTGTCCTGGACCGTCCCAAGTGTCTTGCTTATTTCAATGCGAAAGTTTTCCTCGGGGGTTTATACACCGACTTGAAAATCACTTCAAGGCTTGTTTTACACTCGCCCGTTGAAGTTTCCCCGGGGTAGTGGAGGCGAAACAGGTGTTCTCAGAAAGGTCCTATTTTTAGTCCCCGAGTTGCTCCCCAACTGTCAAGTCCAACTCCAAAAGTAATGTTTTTTTAGTGGTATTGATGGTATTTTTCCAGTATTTGTTTTATTAAGACTCTATTTTAATTGGGGAATGCTGAATTTTATCTAGTCCATTTTTACTTACGAAGAAATTGAAAATCTGATTAATATGTGTAATGTAAGTTAAATCCGTCATAATAATATTCTAATGTACCAAACTGCTGACCGTTTCTCTTAAATAGGAGATTAAGAAAGCAAACTTGGTCCGGAGACAGCATGTAGGCGAGAGAAAGGGAGGGAGGGGAAAGGAGAGGAAAGAGGGGGGGTGGGAGGGGTAGGGGGGAGGGAAGTGCGTGTTGCCGGTGACGTCACGCTTGGCTTCATATAATGTCGGTTTAGGATGTCGAGGCTTCAGTCTAACACGGGTACTCGCTCTGTGCACAACGTCATTCGGGCCGGTCCCGCAACGCCATATAGTCAGTGACTGTGATATTAACTCGGTAAATAACGTGATTTGAGTCTCTAATATTTTTTCCCGGATTGTCGGGTTTTAGTGTGGCACTTGGATATTTTTTTAATACTTGGTTCAACGTTATGGTGGCTTTGGGGGATCATAGTGACACTTCGTGATAGTGTGGTGGTGAATGAAGCTATACAATAATTGTGATTTATTGGTGGATTTTTCTCATGTGGAAACACTGTTGTGGACATGGATACGATTTCTTATTTGAGTGGCTGTGCTTAATCGCAACTCTTCCTTCCTTACAGTAGTAAAACAACAACAACAAGATGTGTGACGACGAAGTAGCCGCCCTGGTTGTAGACAATGGCTCCGGCATGTGCAAGGCCGGCTTCGCTGGTGACGATGCACCACGAGCTGTGTTCCCCTCCATCGTCGGCCGACCCCGTCATCAGGTCAGTATGCGGCTTTGAAAGCTTCGGTTTTTCATGAAATATTGGTTTTCGAGTGAACTTGATTTTCTTAAAATTGGACTTTAATTTTGGACATAGCTTCACTTCCTTGCTAATGAAACTTTTCTTCCCTCCAGGGTGTGATGGTCGGCATGGGCCAGAAGGACTCGTACGTCGGCGACGAGGCCCAGAGCAAGCGAGGTATCCTCACCCTGAAATACCCCATCGAGCACGGCATCGTCACCAACTGGGACGACATGGAGAAGATCTGGCATCACACTTTCTACAACGAGCTCCGCGTGGCCCCCGAGGAGCACCCCGTCCTGCTGACCGAGGCTCCCCTCAACCCCAAGGCTAACCGCGAGAAGATGACACAGATCATGTTCGAGACCTTCAACACCCCCGCCATGTACGTGGCCATCCAGGCCGTGCTGTCCCTGTACGCCTCCGGCCGTACCACCGGTATCGTGCTCGACTCCGGCGACGGCGTGTCCCACACCGTGCCCATCTACGAGGGATATGCCCTGCCCCACGCCATCCTGCGTCTGGACTTGGCCGGCCGCGACCTCACAGACTACCTGATGAAGATCCTGACGGAGCGTGGCTACACCTTCACGACCACCGCCGAGCGAGAAATCGTTCGTGACATCAAGGAGAAACTGTGCTACGTGGCCCTGGACTTCGAGCAGGAGATGACCACCGCTGCTTCCTCCTCCTCGCTGGAGAAGTCCTACGAGCTCCCTGACGGCCAGGTGATCACCATCGGCAACGAGAGGTTCCGCTGCCCCGAGGCCCTGTTCCAGCCCTCATTCCTGGGCATGGAATCCTGCGGCATCCACGAGACCACCTACAACTCCATCATGAAGTGCGACGTGGACATCCGTAAGGACCTGTACGCCAACACCGTGCTGTCCGGA
>NC_091571.1:2623128-2628128 GCF_042767895.1 Penaeus vannamei | reverse complement strand
CATGACAACTTTGAATATATCTATTTATCTAGCTCAAGATTACTGGATATATAGAGTTCTTGGTAATATATTACTCTATGTTTTATCAATGAAGCCTTAGTGAACTACTAAAAGATTGATATTTGTATGATAATAGGTAAACTAGTAATCATCCAGTATCCACGATAAATATTTATACATATCAAAACATATATTGCGTGTCCTAAATAGCTCTACTTGTCTAGCACGATTGCATCTACAGTAGGCCAAACGTCAACAAAAATTTTGACAGACAATGACCAATTGTTTTTTGTTTTTAGGGCTTTAATTAACAGGCCACCGTTGCGGTAAGCAAATAACAAGGAATTCAAGATGCCCAGCTCGCCAGGATTACAGCCGGGGGAGCAGTATTCCTCTCTAGTGAGTATTTATTGAAAGGCAAATACAGATTGGGTAATAAAAGGAAAATTGTTTTTGTTTTGGGTAGTGAAAGGGCTTCTTTGTTGGTGTTTTTATGTCATTGTTCCATTTTCGTTTCTTCTCTTTTCTCGTTCTATGCTTCATCGTTTTGTGCTTTGCATATCTGTTTTGTGCTGTTAACAGTTTCTCTGTTTTTAGTTATTTGTTCATGTAAAATATTTTTCAAAATAAAAATAAATCTTTCCAAAATAAATACACATACTGAAAAGAAGCACCTCCCTATTTTTGATACAAGTTTTAGTAATAACTCACTAATTCATGTATAAATTAACTTGAATTACTAATGCATGAATTAATTTTAAGTTAATGAAGTTTAAAGGAAATTCTAATGACTTTGGTGTTTGGGAATGGGATGAAATAATATTTTATAAAAGACACGCATGTGCGTAAGTTGAATTTAACTATTGTAGTAATATTTGATGGCATAATAAGTCTTATTTAACTCTGTAATGTTACAGAGAAATGAACATATGTTTGTCATGTATTTGATTATTATTAAAAAAAAAAAATTTGTGTAGTCTTAAACATTGTGAATTATTGCAAGATATGTATCTTTCTTAAAAAAGAAATATTTAGTTTGTTATAAGCGAAATAATATGCTATCCTCTTGCTTTGCTTCTTTTTACAACTGCGACGGTAATGCATTTTGACAGAAATCTTCATTAAAATATTCCAAATCAGTATTAGATTCAGCCAGTGCTGTAGTACATCATAAAGAAAATGAAAACAACAAGATTATTCTCTTTGGTAGAGAATTTTATGATTTTGAATGTACATATATCAAGTAAAATGGACATGGAATCAATAGGTAGATAAATGCTAATGTATTTTTCTTATGTAATGTAATTATCACAAATAATTTTTTTTTTAAGTGATTTCAAATGTGAAACGGATCAAAATAGCTAAGGATAAGCCTGGCTTTTCCTTCATAATCGTGGCCATCATACATATGGGACATAGACGTAAATGGTGATTCAACCATTAAATACGGAAGACTATTTTACTTTTACCTTGCCAAATCGTAAACAGTGAAGGTTATTTGGCCCTTGCCAGAATGCCGGGATATGAGAACCATCATGATTTTTTGAGACATGTATTAGTCGGCTAGGGTTAAACCTTTGTTTTTATTTTGTGATATTTATGGTCGAGAAGAATAATGTCTCTCTATTTATAGCATGTGTTATTGATATTTTACTATATGTATATAGATGTTTAGAAAGCATCCTCAGTGGCTATCAGAACTGAGACATGTAATCGTACTTCCTTTGTTCTATCAAAATCCACTTGGAATTTCTTGTAATCTGGTTACAGTGATGATGGTTAACGATGACAGTACATATGTGGTAAAGGTTTGTTAACCCTTGTTGGAGTGCTGATAGATGCGGAGCCCTTGCTAGTGGGTTTGAAGCCAGAGGGAGATAGGCAGGTGTCTTCTAAACATTTACCACACACGTACATCCACACCCAAGCTTATTCTCACACTTAAACATTGTATTTGTACTTGTACCCACATCTACACCTACACATACACACGCACAAGTGCACACATTCATGCTCACACTCCCTCATGCACGTGGATGCACACGTAAACACGCACATATACATGGAAACACATACATACACACAGACACACATACACATGACATGGATACACACATACACACAGACACACACATACACATGGACACACATACACATGGACACATACACATGGACACACATACACATGGACACACATACACATGGACACACATACACATGGACACACACATACACACAGACACACTTACACACATTCACACACACTCACACACACTCACACAGGGACACGCACATGTACACACACACAGAGACACACACAAACCGGGCTCACACACTCATACACGGACACTCACATGGATACACACACAGAGACACACATACACATGGCCACACACATACACACAGACACACACATACACACAGACACACACACACGGACACACACACATACACACAGACACACACACGGACACACATACATAGACGCACAGGGACACGCACATGTACACACACACAGAGACTCGCACACACCGGGCTCACACACTCATACACGGACACGCACATGGATACACACACAGAGACACACAGGGATACACACACATGGACACACACATATACACAGGCAGACACACACTTGGACACACACACACACACACACACACACACTCACACACACTCACACACACTCACACACACTCACACACACACACACACACACACACACACACACACACACACACACACACACACACACACACACACACACACACACACACACACACTTACACACACTCACACAGACACACACATACACTCACATGGACACACACACATGGACACACACACATGGACACACACACACACACACACACACACACACACACACACACACACACACACACACACACACACACACACACACACACACACACACACAAACACACACACACACACAAACACACACACACAAACACACACACACACACAAACACACACACACACACACACACATGGACACACTCGTACACATGGACACACTCACAGACACACTCGTACACATGGACACACTCACACACACATACCTTAGTAGTAGTCTATTATTATTACTATTGCTATCTATATTGCTCCTGCTATTAGTAGTAGTAGAAGTAATATTGTTACTATTATTGCTGCTGATATTATTATTATTATTATTGTTAGTTTTGTTGTTGTTTTTATGTTTGTTATTATTATTATTATTATCGTTATTATTATAATTGTTATTATTATTTTTATTATTATTATTAATATTATTGTTGTTGTTATTGTTTTGGTTTTGTTATTGTTATTATTATTGTTATTATTATTGTTATTATTATTATTATTATCATTATTATTATTATTATCATTATTATTATTATCATTGTTATTATTACTGTTATAATTATTGTCATTTTTTATCGTTCTTTATCTTTATTGTTATTGTTATTGTCATTATCATCATTATTATTATTACCATTATTTTTATTCTTATTATTGTTATTGTTATCATCATCATTGTTGTTATTATTGTTGTTGATATTGTTATTGTTATCATCATCATTGTTGTTATTCTTGTTGTTGATATTGTTGTTACTATAATTATGCTGATGATGATTATGATAGTGATAATGATACTGATACTGATAATGATAATGATGATTAATAGCATTAATACTATTATTATTATTATTATAATTTTCTTTGTCTCCTTATCTTCTTCATTCTCCTCCTTCCCCCCCCCCTCCTCTTTGCTCATCTCCTCCTCCTCCTCCTTTAACTCTCCTTCCTCCTCCTCCTTTTCCTCATCCTCCTCATCCTCATCCTCTTCTTCCTTTCTCCTGCCTTTTCCTTCTTCTTCATTTCCTTCTCCCTTTTCTTCACCTTCTCTTCCTCTTTCATCTTTATCTGTTTTTTCTTCTTTTTTTTTAGTATTCATATTTTTTCTTTTTTTCTTTTTTTTTCTCAGCTTCATTCCCGTTCATTTTAGGATTATTTGCATAATTAGTCTCGCGTTATAATATCCTTAATGAAAATCTAATGACTTACGAAAATTATTTCACCAAGGCTTTTGGCGGCAGAACCAAGAGATTGGGCGAGAGCATCAAAATTTTTCACAAAATCAAAACAAAGCAAGGCTCATGAACGTGAAATAAAGAGAAATAGATTGAATAAACAAAGAAGAAGAAGAAGAAGAAGAAGAAGAAGAAGAAGAAGAAGAAGAAGAAGAAGAAGAAGAAGAAGAAGAAGAAGAAGAAGAAGAAGAAGAAGAAAGAGGAAAGAGGAAAGATTGCTTAGAAGTGTCTTGAGGTGGGAATATTTTGATATTTTGCCAAGAGAAGGAACATGAATTGGAGATTTTTTTTTTTTTTCTTTTTGTCCTCCCGGCTGTATTCTATTTTTATCCCATTTTATCCCTGGTCTCTTGCTATCTTTACTTCTCTCTTTGTTTTGTCCTGTTTCTTCACCTCTTCTTCTTCTTCTTCTTCTTCCTTGACCTTCAGTTCCTCCTCCTCCTCCTCTTCCTCTTCCTCCCCCCCCCCTTCATTCCCTCTCCTCCTCCCCCTCTCCCCCTCTCCCTTTCCACCTCTCTCTCCCTCTCCCTCCCCCTTTCCACCTCTCTCCCTCTCCCTTTCTCTCTCCCTCTCCACCTCTCTCCCACTCCATCTCTTTACCTCTTCACCTCTCTCCCTCCCCCCTCTCTCCCTCTCCACCTCTCTCCCTCTCCACCTCTCCCTCCCCTTCTCTCTCCCTCTCCACCTCTCTCCCTCTCCACCTCTCTCTCCCTCTCTACCTCTCTCTCCCTCTCCACCTCTCTCTTCCTCTCCACCTCTCTCCCTCTCCACCTTTCCCTCTCTCTCCCTGTCCCCCTCTCTCCCTCTCCACCTTTCCCTCCCCCTCTCTCCCTCTCCCCCTCTCCACCTCTCTCCCTCCCCTTCTCTCCCTCTCCACCTCTCTCCCTCCCCCCTCTCTCCCTCTCC
>NC_091571.1:2588128-2598128 GCF_042767895.1 Penaeus vannamei | reverse complement strand
CTTTTTTGTGATATATTGTTAGTGGGCGAGGATGATGAGAGAGGTGAAGATGGAGTGTTATTATTATGATCATTATTGTTATTATTGTTATTATGATAATTGTTTTATTATAGCTAGTTCATACCATAATCTTATTAGTGCTTCGTTTAAAATCACCGTCATTGATTTCGTTTTTTTTTCTTTTTCTGTTATTATTATCCTTCTCGTGATCATCGCCATTGCCGTAAATATCGTCATTTTAGAGTTTTTCGTCTAGTTTTGTTTTAGCGGCCATGTATTCTTTTCTTCTATTTCTTCTTCTCCTTCTTCTCTTCGTCTTCTTCTTCGCCTTTTTTTTACTTCTTCTTTTTTTTTCCCAATTCTTCTTCTTCCTCCTCCTTCTTCATCTTTTTCTTCTTCTTCTTCCTCCTCCTCCTCATCCTCCTCCTTGTTCCCCTCCTCATCCTCCTCCTCCTCTTTCTTCTCTTTTGCTTCCTTTTTTCTTCTTCTCCCCCTCTTCCTGTCCTCCTCCTCCTCTTTCTTCTCTTCTTCATCTCCTTCTCTTCTCTCCTTCTCCTCCTTCTCCGGATAATGGAACCGCGTGCGAGGCCGATCGGGGGCGGTTTTGGCGCCGTTTTTGGCCCATCACACCCAGGAGATTCTGCGAAATTTTTGTGATTCAGGATATTTGAATTAATGGCGGCAAGGTGTTCTTTTCTTTTCTTTTCTTTGTTTTCTTTGATTTATTTTTTATTGTTTTTATTTCTTGATTTTTTTATGTTCATTTTTTTTTCTATATCTCGTTTATTGGAGTGTGAGAAAAGGGTGTGCCCGTTTCCCCCTAGCGTGACGTCACGGACAGGGCTGGCCAATCGCGAGGGGGGTAAAGGGGATGGGTGTGCTGACGTCATGGAATTAATTCAAAAACCGGACTGAACAGGTACGAGAGGCGCGACCCGGTGGCGTCATCGATGGAGATAGCCAATGGCCTTGTAGGAATCCTGACGTCACCGCTGGTCTTAGGATTTTAGGAGAGGTGAAGGGGGGGAGGGAGGTGAGATTGGTGACGTCATTGCTTCTCTTAGGGGAAGGATGGGAAGAAGTGGATGAGAGAGAGAGAGGAAGAGGAGGAAGGGGAGGTTTAAGATGGGGAGAGATGAAGTGAAAGGAGGAGGAGGAGGAGAAGAAGAAAAAGAAATAGAAAAAGAAAAAAGGAAGACGAAGAAAAGAAAAAGAAAAAAAAGAGAAGATGAAGAAAGTAAAAAGAAGAAAAAGAAAAGAAAAGGGAAGGAGAAAAGGGTGTGGAGGAGGAGGTGCAGCAGGAGATTGAGGAAGAAGAAAAATAAATGAAAAAATAGGATAAGGGAAAATAAAGGAGATAATAAAAAGCAAGAAAGTACAAGAAAAAAAAGAGAGGAGGAACCGGAAGGTGCGTTTGTGCTTGGCAACCATGCAAATGAGGAATCGGTGACGTCACGGGTAGGCCGGGGTAGGCTGTGACGTCATTGGGTGGTCAGTGCGAATTCCTTTATTATCGTTGATTTCGTTATTGTTTGTTTTATGGTGTGTTTTTTCTGTGCTCGTTTTCTGTTCTCTGACCAAGATGATGGGCCATGTCAGGACGATGATTGATAGGCCTTATATGTGTATATATATGTATATATATATATATATATATATATATATATATATATATATATATATATATATATGTGTGTGTGTGTGTGTGTGTGTGTGTGTGTGTGTGTGTGTGTGTGTGTGTGTGTGTGTGTGTGTGAAAGAACAGAAACTAATAATACTTCTCACAAATGTGATAAATTATTCTCGAACATTCTTTCGCAGAAGGAAAATCCGTCGACAAAGGCAAACGCGACACGAAAATCTACTAATTCTGCTGCCATCCCCTTCCCCTTTTCCCCTTCAGGTGTTTCCCATTCCCCATTCCCCATTCCCTATTCGCGTTCTCCTTTTCCCGTCTAATGTTTCCCCTTTCCCTCTTCTTACCCTCTTCTTGTCTTTCTCTTTTCTTCTTATCCCGTGCCCTATTTCCTCTTCTTTCCTTCCTTCTTCCTTCTTCCCTTCCTCCTTCCCCATTCTCCTTTCCTCCCTTCCTCTTGCTCCCTTTCCCCAATCCTTATTTCCCCTTCTTCCCTCCCTCTGCTCATTCCTCTTTACCCCGTCACACCTCCCCCCCCTTCCTCCTTCCCACTTCTTCCTTTTCCTCCTCTCCCCCTTCTTACCTTTCCCTCTTCACCCTTCCCTTCCCCTTCTTCCTTTCCCCCTCTCCTTTCCCCCTCCCTTTCTTTCTTTCTCCCCTTTCCCTTCCCATTTTCCTTTTCCCTATCCCCCTTTGTTCTCTTTCCCTTTCCCTCTCCCCTTGCTTCTCTTTCCCTTTTCCCTTCTCCTTTTCCCTCTCCCCTTTCATCTCTTTCCCTTCTCCTATCCCCTCCCTCTCTTTCCCCCATATGTGTACCCGCTCTTCTTCTTTCACGCTGGTAATCCGATATCCCCCCCTCCCCCTCCTTCTCCCCCTCCTCCTCCTCCTCCTCCTCCTCCTCCTCCTCCTCCTCCTCCTCCTCCTCCTCCTCCTCCTTTTCCTCCTCCCCTTGGTAACCCTTGCCAGATGTTGCTGATTTAATTAATGGACAGAACGTCAGAAAGGATGGTTTGCCCCCCCAAAAAAAAACTTTGGTGGGGAAAGGGAGTGTGAGGTTGGAGGGTGGGGTGGGGGGGGGAGGGGAGAAAGGGGTTTGAGTAAGGGTGGTTGGGTGGAGAGGGAGGGGGAGAGGAGAGGAGAAAATAGGGAGAGGGAGAGGAGGGGGAGGTTGGTGGGTGGAGAGGGAGAAAGGGGTGGGACGGGGTCGGGTGAGGTTGGTGGGTGGATGAGGAAGGGAAGGGGGAGAGGGGAGGGGGGTGGAAAGGAAGGGGGAAGAGAGGGGGTTGGAAGGGGGTTAGGTGGGTGGAGAAGAAAGGAAGGGGGAGAGGGGGACTGGAAGGGGGAAAAGGGGTTGGGGAAGGGTATGTAAAGGGAGAGGGGGGAGGTAAGTTTGCAGGTAGTGGGAGAGGGAAACGATTAATGGGAGTGGAGTGACGGAGGGAAGAAGGGTGACAGAGAGAGAGAGAGAGGAGGGGGGGGTATGGAGATTGGGGGGAAGAAGGGAAAGAGGAGAGGGCAATGGGAGGGAAGGGAGAAAAAGGGAGAGAGGAGGCGGCAAAGTGTGGTCATTCTGCATGCATGCGGTTCCTTCTCCTTCCTGGTCCAGTTATAGGTCTCACTGATTTTCTCTTTCTCTTTTTTTCTCTTTCTCTTTTTCTCTTTCTCTTTTTTCTCTTTCTCTTTTTCTTATTCGCAGCTGATCTTTCCGTCCGTCTTTTTTATTTTATGCGTATGGTAACATATACGCACACCACATGCTACGCCATGCACATGCAGACACGCACACATGCAGATACACACGCACACACGCACACACACACACACACACACACGCAGTCACACACACACACACGCAGTCACACACACACACACACACACACACACACACACACACACACACACACACACACACACACACACACACACACACACACACACACACACACACACACACACACACACCCGAACACATACATATCAAGAGAATAAAGTAAAAAAGAAAAAATAATAATAATGATGAAAATAATAAAAATAGAGAAAAAATGACAAAGAGTGAAATTAGATGAATTAAATTAATTAGACATGAACCCCGCGGGTGGGCGTGTGTGAAGGCCAGAGCATCACCTTGAAAACCAGTGGCCATGTGGGCGTTCCGGAGACAGCTAAGGCAGAACAAGGCAGGGGCTTGGCCAAAGGGGGGGTAGGGGTATGGAGGGCGGAGGGGAGGGGCGGGGGTAAGGGAGCTTGAAGGGAGGGGTCTGGGCGAGGGGGAGGGGTTGGGGAGGGAGCTTGAAGGGGGTAGGGGTATGGAGGGCGGCAGGGGGAGGTTAAGGGAGCTTGAAGGGGGTGGGGGTATGGGCGGCAGGAGGGGAGGGAGGGGTGTAGGAACATGGGGGGAGCATGGGCGGGGGCAGCAGGGGGCCGGGAAGGGAAGGTTGGGGGAGGGGGGTTAGAAGCATGGGCGGTTAGAGTGCTTTGTGAGATATTGTCTTTTTTTATCATTATCGTTATGGCGTTTGTTATTGTTTTCTCTCTTCCCTTTCTTTCTGTTTTCGGTTTAATTAAATGTGGATATTGGTGTTCAAGAGCAGGAGTAAGTGGTTGGAGAAGAAGGAGAGGAAGAGGAAGAGAAGAAAAGGAAGAGGAAAAAGAAGAAGAGGAAGAAGAAGGAAGGGATGGAGAAGAAGGAAATGAAGAGGTGGAAGAAGAAGAAGGAGAAAGGGATGGAGGAGAATAAGGAGAGGAAGAAGAAGAAAAGGATGGAGGAGAAGAAGGAGAATAGGAAAGGGAATAACGATATAACTTCAAATAAGAAAAGACTGATGCCGCAAAGGACAGTAATTCACATCAACTTTTTCTTCTTCTTCTTCTTCTTCTTCTTCTTGAAAGACTTTAAATCAGGAGAAAGAGTAGCATAAGAGTAGTTCCCGAACGCACTGCTCTTCTTTCTCTCTCGGGCCCACACTTTCTCCTGCGACCATGGCGAATGAGTGAGAAAGAAGATTTTTTAACTTTCCTCTTCCCACTTCCTACCTTCCCTCCTTCCCTCCTCCTCTCCCCTCCCCTCCCCTCTCCCCCCCCCCCCCTATACCCGCTGCAGTCAAGATCAAAGGGTCAATTCATTCTTCTCTCATCCTTTCTTTTCGCTATCTCCTTTTTTCTCTTTCTTTTCTTGCTTTTCCTTCTCTAATTCCTTTCCTTTTCCTCTCCCCGTCTGTCTCTTCTTCCTCTCCCTTTCCCCCATTTTCTCCATCCTCATCTTCTTCCTCGTTTCCACCTCCTCTCTCGCTTCTTCTCCTCCCCTTGTTCCTCCACCCCTTTCCTTTTCCTCCTCATCCCTCCTTCCCTCTCCCTACGTCCCTCTCTCTCCCTCCCTCTCCCCCATTCTCCCTCTCCCTCTCTCCCTCCGTCCGTCCCTCTCCCCCATTCTCCCTCCCTCTCGCCCTTCCTCCGTCCCTCCCTCTCCCCCATTCTCCCTCTCCCTCCTCCTCCCCCTCCCTCTCCCTTCGTCCGTCCCTCTATCCCTTCCCCTCCTTCTCCCTCCGTCCGTCCCTCTCCCTCCCTCTCCCTCCCCTCCGTACCTCCCTTTCTCCTTCTCCCTCTCCCTCCCTCCCTCCCTCCCTTTCTTTCCTCCTCCCCCTCCATCCCTCCCTCCCTCCTCTCTTTCCTCCTCCCCCTCCGTCCTTCCCTCCCTCCCTCTCTTTCCTCCTCCTCCCTCCCTCTCCGTCCCTCCCCCTCCGTCCCTCCCTCTCTCCCTCCCCCCCCCACCTTCTCCCTCTCCCTCACCCTCCGTCCCTCTCTCCCTCTCCCTCCCCCTCCCTCCCTCTCCCATATCCCCGATGACAACATTGATTCCGCCACCTTTAGCCGGCCGTCGAAGACACAAAAGGGATCTCTTTAGGGGGCTTGACGAGGGTAAGGGAGGCCGTCCCCTCGGCGCCGGCCTCTTGGGGTGGGGCTGGAGGGAGGGAAGGTGGAGAGGAGAGGGAGGGAGGAGAGGGAGGGAGGGAAGGAGAGGGAGGGAGGGAGGAGGTAGGGAAGGAGAGGGAAGGTGGGGAGGAGGGAGGGAGGGAAGGATGTATTGACGGATGGGTGGGGGGGAGGGAGGGAAGGTGGGGAGGAGGGAGGGAGGGAAGGAGAGGGAAGGGTGGGGAGGAGGGAGGGAGGGAAGGAGAAGAAAGGTGGGGAGGAGGGTGGAAGTGGATGGGTGGGAGGAAGGAAGGGATGGGTGGGAGGTAGGAAGAAGAGGGGTTGGAAGGAAGGAAGGGAGAGGAGGGAGGGATGGAATGACGGATGGGTGGGAGGGTGGAATTAAAGAAATAGGAGGGATTGAGGATGGTAGTGAGAGAGGAAAGAAAGAGAGAGAGAGAGAGAGAGAGGAAGAGAGAGAGAGAGAAAGAAAGAAAAAGAGAGAGAGAGAGAGAGAGAGAGAGAGAGAGAGAGAGAGAGAGAGAGAGAGAGAGAGAGAGAGAGAGAGAGAGAGAGAGAGAGAGGGAATGAGAAAGAGAGAGAGAGAGAGAGAGAGAGAGAGAGAGAGAGAGAGAGAGAAGGAGAGAGAGAGAGAGAGAGAGATTTGATTTTGTTATCTTCTCAGTTAATAAAAGATTGAAAAATATTTGATTGGTTAGTCTTGGAGGAACATCCGAAGAAAAAAAAAAGAAAGGTGGAGAAAAACGGAAAATAGAGGGAGAAGAAGAGATGAAATATTAACCCTCCCTTAATTGCCTCCAGGGTTGGGGAAATACTCGTAGAGGGGAACTTTCCTCCCCTCTGTTGTTTCTCTCTCTCTTTTTTTATGCTTTTGTTGTTTTTCTTTCTTTCTTTCTTCTTTCTTTTTTTCTTCATCCTTGATTTTTTTCTTGATTTTTTTTCTTCTTTATTGTTTCTTCTTCATATTCTTATTGTTATTCTTTTTATTTTCTTCTTTTTTTCGTTTTATTTTCTTGTACTCCTCTTTCTTCTTCTTCTTCTTCTTCATATACTTCTTTTTTCTTCTTCTTCTCCATCTTCTCTTTCTTCTTCCTCTTCTCCACCTTCTTTTTCGTCTACTTCTTCTAGGAGAACTAACCTCACGTGCGATTAGGGTGGAAAAGTAAGAAAGGGAGGTAGGGAGTGAAGGGGGGTGGGAGTGAGGGGAGAAACACCTCTCCCTCCCCTCCCTCCCTCCTCCCCCCCTTGTTCCCCTCTCCGGTTGTGTCTGGGGGTGTCAAGGCTTATTATCTTGGTTTCCCTTCTATCCCCCTTTTCATCCTTTAGTTTTTCCCTTCTTCTTTATGGCTTATTATCTTGTTTTCCCTTCTACCCCTCTTTTCCTCCTTTTGTTTTTCCCTTCTTCTTTATGGCTTATTATCTTGTTTTCCCTTCTACCCCCCTTTTCATCCTTTTGTTTTTCCCTTCTTCTTTATGGCTTATTATCTTGTTTTCCCTTCTATCCCTCTTTTCATCCTTTTGTTTTTCCCTTCTTCTTTATGGCTTATTATCTTGTTTTCTCTGCTATCCCCCTTTTTCTCCTTTTGTTTTTCCCTTCTTCTTTATGGCTTATTATCTTGTTTTCCCTTCTATCCCCCTTTTCATCCTTTCGGTTTTCCCTTCTTCTTTATGGCTTGTTTTCCCTTCTACCCCTCTTTTCATCCTTTCGTTTTTCCCTTCTTTATGGCTTATTATCTTGTTTTTTTCCCTTCTATCCCTCTTTTCCTCCTTTTGTTTTTCCCTTCTTAATGGCTTATTATCTTGTTTTCTCTTCTACCCCCTTTTCCTCCTTTTGTTTTTCCCTTCTGCTTTATGGCTTATTATCTTGTTTTCCCTTCTATCCCTCTTTTCATCCTTTTGTTTTTCCATTCTTCCTCATGTCTGTTTCCGTTTCCGTTTCTTACTTTACTAATATGGTGTTTAATCCTCCGGGACTTAGGTATTTATTACATCATCTAAAAAATTTGGATATTATTTTCTTTTTTTTTTTTCTTTTTTTTTTAGGAATCGAAACTTTGCTTATATTTCGTTTCCAGTGAATTTGCTAACGGTGATTTTATCGTTTATTTTATTTTATTTTTTATTTTTTTATTTTTTTTATTCAGATGGATATTACTTTTTTTTTCTCACTTTTTTTTTAGGAATCGAAACTTTGCTTATATTGCGTTTCCTGTGAATTTGCTAACGTGATTTTATCGTTTATTTTATTTTATTTTTTATTTTTTATTTTTTTTATTCAGATGGATATTACTTTTTTCTCTCTTTTTTTTTAGGAATCGAAACTTTGCTTATATTTCGGTTCCAGTGAATTTGCTAACGTGATTTTATCGTTTATTTTATTTTATTTTTTTTATTTTTTTATTTTTTTTATTCAGATGGTTATTACTTTTTTCTCTCTCTTTTTTTTTAGGAATCGAAACTTTGCTTATATTTCGTTTCCTGTGAATTTGCTAACGTGATTTTATCGTTTATTTTATTTTATTTTTTATTTTTTTATTTTTTTTATTCAGATGGATATTACTTTTTTTTTCTCTCTTTTTTTTTAGGAATCGAAACTTTGCTTATATTGCGTTTCCTGTGAATTTGCTAACGTGATTTTATCGTTTATTTTATTTTATTTTTTATTTATTTTTTTATTTTTTTTATTCAGATGGATATTACTTTTTTTTTCTCTCTTTTTTTTTAGGAATCGAAACTTTGCTTATATTGCGTTTCCTGTGAATTTGCTAACGTGATTTTATCGTTTATTTTATTTTATTTTTTATTTTTTTATTTTTTTTATTCAGATGGATATTACTTTTTTTCTCTTTTTTTAGGAATCGAAACTTTGCTTATATTGCGTTTCCTGTGAATTTGCTAACGTGATTTTTATCGTTTATTTTATTTTATTTTTTATTTATTTTTATTTTTTTTATTCAGATGGATATTACTTTTTTTTTCTCTCTTTTTTTTTAGGAATCGAAACTTTGCTTATATTGCGTTTCCTGTGAATTTGCTAACGTGATTTTATCGTTTATTTTATTTTATTATTTATTTTTTTTTATTTTTTTATTCAGATGGATATTACTTTTTCTCTCTCTCTTTTTTTTTTAGGAATCGAAACTTTGCTTATATTGCGTTTCCTGTGAATTTGCTAACGTGATTTTATCGTTTATTTTATTTTATTTTTTTATTTTTTTATTTTTTTTTATTCAGATGGATATTACTTTTTTTTTCTCTCTTTTTTTTTAGGAATCGAAACTTTGCTTATATTGCGTTTCCTGTGAATTTGCTAACGTGATTTTATCGTTTATTTTATTTTATTTTTTTATTTATTTTTATTTTTTTTATTCAGATGGATATTACTTTTTTTTTCTCTCTTTTTTTTTAGGAATCGAAACTTTGCTTATATTGCGTTTCCTGTGAATTTGCTAACGTGATTTTATCGTTTATTTTATTTTATTTTTTATTTTTTTATTTTTTTTATTCAGATGGATATTACTTTTTTCTCTCTCTTTTTTTTTAGGAATCGAAACTTTGCTTATATTGCGTTTCCTGTGAATTTGCTAACGTGATTTTATCGTTTATTTTATTTTATTTTTTATTTTTTTTATTTTTTTTTATTCAGATGGATATTACTTTTTTTTTCTCTCTTTTTTTTTAGGAATCGAAACTTTGCTTATATTGCGTTTCCTGTGAATTTGCTAACGTGATTTTATCGTTTATTTTATTTTATTTTTTATTTTTTTTATTTTTTTTTATTCAGATGGATATTACTTTTTTTTTCTCTGTTTTTTTTTAGGAATCGAAACTTTGCTTATATTGCGTTTCCTGTGAATTTGCTAACGTGATTTTATCGTTTATTTTATTTTATTTTTTATTTATTTTTTTATTTTTTATTCAGATGGATATTACTTTTTTTCTCTCTCTTTTTTAGGAATCGAAACTTTGCTTATATTGCGTTTCCTGTGAATTTGCTAACGTGATTTTATCGTTTATTTTATTTTATTTTTTATTTATTTTTTTATTTTTTATTCAGATGGATATTACTTTTTTTCTCTCTTTTTTTTAGGAATCGAAACTTTGCTTATATTGCGTTTCCTGTGAATTTGCTAACGTGATTTTATCGTTTATTTTATTTTATTTTTTATTTTTTTATTTTTTTTATTCAGATAGATATTACTTTTTTCTCTCTCTTTTTTTTTAGAAATCGAAACTTTGCTTATATTGCGTTTCCTGTGAATTTGCTAACGTGATTTTATCGTTTATTTTATTTTATTTTTTATTTATTTTTTTATTTTTTTTATTCAGATGGATATTACTTTTTTCTCTCTCTTTTTTTTAGGAATCGAAACTTTGCTTATATTGCGTTTCCTGTGAATTTGCTAACGTGATTTTATCGTTTTTTTTATTTTA
>NC_091571.1:2578128-2580628 GCF_042767895.1 Penaeus vannamei | reverse complement strand
GGGATGGGGGAGGGAGGGAGGGAAGGGGTGAAGGTGGGAGGGGATGGAGGAAGGGGTGAAGGTGAGAGGAGGGGAGGAAGGGGTGAAGGTGAGGGGGGAGGGAGGGAAGGTGTGAAGGGGAGGTGGGGAGGGGAAGGGAGTGACGTTGAGGGTAGGGGAGGGAAGGGGTGAAGGTGGGAGGGGATGGGGGGAAGGAGGGAATGGGTGAAGGTGAGGGGGGGGGGAGGGGTGAAAGGGTGAAGGTGAGGTGGGGAGGGGAAGGGGTGACGATGAGGGTAGGGGAAGGAAGGGGTGAAGGTGGGAGGGGATGGGGGAGGAAGGGGTGAAGGTGAGGGGGAGGGAGGGGTGAAAAGGTGAAGGTGAGGTGGGGAGGGGAAGGGTGAAAGTGAGGGAGGGAGGAGAAGAGGTGAGGGAGGGAAGAGGTGAAGGTGAGGTAGGAAGGAGGAGAAAGTGGGTAAAGGGGAGGCGAAGAAGGGGAAGGGGAGGTGAAGAGGAGAGCGATGAGAGGAAGAGAGGAGGAGGGGAGGAATGAAGGAGGCGAAGAAGAGGGAGGGGAAAGGGAGGAATTAGGAAGATCAGAGAAGAAAGGAGATTGTAATGTCGTAAAGGTGATGGTGTTAATCATATTGAAGGGGTGGTTAATGAAAGACAAATACTGATAATAATATTGATATTAATATTATTAATAATGACAATAGGATTAATAATAATGATAATGAAATTAATCATAATGATAATAAGTAAATAAAAAATACATAGAGAATAAGAAAGAATTGAAGAGCTGAAGATATGCTCTGTCCATAACATGTCCACCGAACTATGTTTGTCCCAGCCCGCCATCGTTCTCTGCAATTTTGTGTTTATTTATTTTTATTTAATTATTTATTTATTTATTTATTTATTTATTTATTTATTTATTTGTGTGTGGCGGTTGCAATGGAATGAAGGCTTAATTTCTTTTGACTGGGGAAGACGTTTCGTCGAGAGGGCCCTTTGGTCAGGCATACACGTGGATTGGTTGTGTTTGGCTGGATTTTTATTTTTGTTTTATTATTTAAATTTTATTATTGTTATTATATTATTATTATTATTTTATTATTCTGGATTTTATTATTATTGTTTTATTGTTGTTGCTGTTCTTTTTATTCTTGGTTTATTATTATTGTTGTTCTTTTTATTCTTGGTTTATCATTGTTTTTGTTCTTTTTATTCTTGATTTATCATTGTTGTTTTTCTTTTTATTCTTGGTTTATCATTGTTTTTGTTCTTTTTATTCTTGGTTTATCATTGTTGTTGTTCTTTTTATTCTTGGATTATCATTGTTGTTCTTTTTATTCTTGTTTTATCATTATTATTATTTTTTGGTGTTGTTGTTGTTAGTCTTGTTGATGATGATGATGTTATTGTTGTTTTCGTTGCTTTTGTTATTATATTTGTCTTTGTTATTGATATTATTGTTGTTGTTTTTTACCGTTGTTGTTATTTTCATCTTCTTTTCTTGAAACTTGCTGACTCATTTTGTATGTGTGTTTGTGTAGGCGTATGTGCTTGTACCTGAGAATAAACGTACATATATGTACATGTACGTATATAATGTATGTGATATATGGATGTATGTATATAAGTATGTATGCATATTTTTTTATGTACGTATGTATGTACGTAAATTTTATGTTATATATGTGTGTGTATGGATGTTTTTTTGCATAGATGTAAGGAAGCATATTTGTATCATGTATGTATGTAAGTGTGTATGTATGTATGTTATGTATGTGTGTATGGATGTTTTTTTTATATTTTGCATGGATGTAAGGAAGCATATTTGTATCATGTATGTATGTAAGTATGTACGTAAATTTTATGTTATGTATGTGTGTGTACGGATGTTTTTTTTTTTTTTTTATTGTGCATGGATGTAAGGAAGCATATTAGTATCATGTATGTATGTAAGTATGTACGTAAATTTTATGTTATGTATGTGTGTATGGATGTTTTTTTTTATATTGTGCATGGATGTAAGCAAGCATATTTATATCATGTATGTATGTAAGTGTGTATGTAAATTTTATGTTATGTATGTGTGTATGGATGTTTTTTTTTTTTTTTTTTTTTTTTTTTTTTTTTTTGCATGGATGTAAGTAGGTACATTTGTATCATGTATGTATGTAAGTGTGTATGTATGTGTGTACGTCACTGCCGTGGTCGTATCGAAATGCCGCGTCTCATAAGGAGAAACGTGAACCTGTAATCTCTTTCTCTCGCTGCTATTTATCTTTATTTTTTTTACTTTCTCTTCTTTACTTTGTTCCTTTTTCTCTCTCGTCTTTCTTTTTGTGTTTCTTTTGTTTCTTTTCTTTCTTTCTTTCTTTCTTTCAGTCTTTCAGTCTTTCTTGCTTTCTCTCTCTCTCTCTCTCTCTCTCTCTCTCTCTCTCTCTCTCTCTCTCTCTCTCTCTCTCTCTCTCTCTCTCTCTCTCTCTCTCTCTCTCTCTTTATCACTCTC
>NC_091571.1:2570628-2573128 GCF_042767895.1 Penaeus vannamei | reverse complement strand
CCCTCCATCTCCCTCCCCCTCTCCCTCTCTCCCCCTCCCCCTCTCCCTCTCCCTCCCCCCTCTCCCTCCCTCTCCCTCCCTCTCCCTCCCTCTCTCTCTCAATCACAATCCCATTCTTAAACAGACCCGCCATTGCAAACCCACAACCACAATCCCATTCACAAACAAAAATTCTCCATCGCGCACCCACAAACACACGCACAGCCTCCCCCACCCTCCCCCCTCCCCCCATTGTCCAGGGATACGATGAGGATAATCCACTTTCCCGCAGCCGGTATCCTTCGCTCCTTCGTGTGTTTCGTGTGTTTCTCTTCCCTCTTCCTTTTCCTCCTGTTCTCGTGGCTTCGTTTCCTTGCTTTTGTTGTTGGTTTTTGGTTTTGTTATTGTAGTTATTATTATTGTTATGATTAGTATTGTTGTTATTATTATTATTGTTATTATTGTTGTTATCATTATTATTATTATTATTATTATTATTATTATTATTATTATTATTATTATTGTTAATATTTCATTCTTTTTTTATTGTTTCTTGCGTCCTTTTCTCTCTTTTTTCTGCCTCATCTGTTGCTCTCCTTCTTCCTCATTTCTTGGTTCTTAGTTCTTTTAATTCTTCCTTTTTTTCCTCCCACTTCTTCTCATCTCTTTTATCTCCTGCCCCCCCCCCCCCATCTACCTCCGTCAGCTATCCTCCATTTTCCAATTCTACCCCGCCCCCCTTCTCCCCCTACCATCCCAATCCTTTCTTTCCTTCCCCACTCATTCCTCTTCCCCTTTCTCTCTCCTCTCATCTCCTCTCCTCTCCGCTCCTCTCCTCTCACGTTCCTAATCCCTTCTCCCCATCTCCGTCCTATGCCCCCCCCCCCCCAGCTCTCCCCTCTTTCCTTCTATCTCCTATCCCCGTCTTCCTCTTCTCTCTCCTCTCCTCTCTTCACTTCTCTCCCTTCCCCCCTTCTCTCTCCCCCCTTCTTTCTCTTCCCTGTCTTCACTTCTCTTTCCCCTCCCCCCCCTCTCCCCCTTCTCTCCCCTTTCCCCCTCTCTTCCCTTCTCTTCCCTTCTCTCCCCTTCTCTCCCCTTCTCTCCCCTTCCCCCTCTCTTTCCTTCTCTCCCCTTCCTTCCCCTTACCCTTCTACCCATCTTCCCTCCTCTATCCCTCCTCTATTCCTCCTTCTCTCTCTCTCTCTCTCTCTCTCTCTCTCTCTCTCTCTCTCTCTCTCTCTCTCTCTCTCTCTCTCTCTCTCTCTCTCTCTCTCTCTCTCTCTCTCTCTCTCTCTCTCTCTCTCTCTCTCTCCCCCCCCCCCCCGCTCATGGGACCGACGTCTGCGTGGATGAGTGTGTGTGCGTGAGTCATGCAGACAGATGTTCACAGGGGGATCTTAGGCAGCTGATGTGCACGATGCCTTTTGGTGCATGTTAAGGGCTAGGGAGGAGGGGGAGGAGGGGGAGGAGGGGGGAGAGTGGGGGGAGACGGGGGTGGAAGGCGTGGAGGGGGTGGTGGGGAGGTGGGGACGAGAGTGGAGGGGGAGGAGGGGTTGAGAGTGGAAGGGAGGTTAGGTTGAGAGTGGAGGGGGAGGTGGGGTTGAGAGTGAAGGGGGAGGGGGGTGAGAGTGGAGGGGGAGGCGGGGGTGGAAGGCGTGGAGGGGGAAGTGGAGGGAGGAGGGAAATGAGTGTGTGTGTGTGGAGGGGGGTAGGGGGGAAGGGAGGGATAGATTTTTTTCCCTGCAGTTTTTGTTTGCTTGTGTGAATTCGTTTGGTATTTTTAGTTTCATCTCTTATCTTCAGGTCATTTTTTTTTTTTTATTCCTTATCTCGGTTCCTGATATCCCCGTGGCAATGAATTGATAAAAGCTTTGAAAATACTTGGCTGTTGGTTCGAAAACGATTTCGTAATGTTATACCCTCTCCCTTCCCCCTCTGTCTGCCCCCCCTCCCTCCCTCCTGTCTCCTCTTCCTCATGTGCCTCCCCTCTTCCTCTTCTCACCCCCCCTTCCTCTTCTCACCCCCCCCTCCCATTCCAATCCCCATCAGCTCTCTTTCTCTCCTCATCAAGTTCCCCATTCCGGCTGTCTAGCTCCTCGTCCTTCCCTCTCCCTTTCCCTCCCTCCGTTCTCTTCCCCTCCCTTCCACTCCCTTACCCTCCCTTCCACTCCCTTACCCTCCCTTCCCCTCCCTTCCCCTCTCCTCCCCTACCCTCCACTTTCCTCTCCTCCCTTCCACTCCCTTCCCCTCCCTTTCCCTCCCTTCCCCTCCCTTTCCCTCCCTTCCTCTCTCCTCCCCTACCCTCCACTTTCCTCTCCTCCCTTCCCCTTCCCTCCCTTCCACTCCCCTTCCCTTTCTTTTCCCCTTCTTTCCCCTTTCTCCCCCCTCTCTCCCTTTTTCTCCTCCCCCCTCTTCCTTCCGACCCCCTCCCCTCTCTTTCCCTCACGCACGCAACCCGTGAACGCTGACCACAGACCCTGTCACTCCCCGCGTGATACGGGGCCAGGCCGGCTGACCGCGC
>NC_091571.1:2530628-2568128 GCF_042767895.1 Penaeus vannamei | reverse complement strand
TAGTTTTATGATTTTTATCATTATTATTCCAATAGTCAAAAGGAAGCATATATCAATTTTTTTTCATTTTGTTTATGTGTTGTTTATTTGTTTGGGTTTGGTTATGTGAATGCATCTCAAGTTTCAAAGGCATTTTCCCCCCCCAAAGTTCAGTATATGATTTTTTTTCTTTTTCCTTTAGATCTGTCACTTCCAAGTTATTCTCTCAGGACAGATCCATATCGCATAAGCTGTGCTTTTGTTTGTAATTCAGGCATTTATATAAAAGCTCTTTATATATATTTTTTTCTTCGTCTTGCCTCATTTTGGTATTATGCCTGCATTGTAAATAATAATTTGTACTTATATTATTGTCATGACCATATTCTTTTTGCCCCAGAATTGCCTGAGAATGTTTAAAAGTAGATATGCTAATAACTAAAAGGAAATTAAATACGATTCTACGAATATATATTTTTATTTATTATCAGATATTTGCTTTCAGTTAAAAAAAAGATACAGCTTACCTTCTCTATTCAGTTTGGATCTGACCTCGGGATAAAATCCATAGCAATGGATTATCTTCCTGTTCGATACTTAGCAAAATGTTGTATAGAAAAAAAATATGCAACCCCAATTTCCCTGTTGCTTATACTGTCGTTGAAGGTCTAGTTAATTAGGGTGTTGTTACTTAAATGTATTTGATTATTGTTTTTTATTATTATTGTTATTTATTTTTTTATTTATTATTGTTTTTTATTCTTATTAATGTAGAAAGTGTTAGTGCTACAAGTTTAAAAAGAGGGAAAAAAGAGTCAAGAAATCAATGAAGAAACAGTTTTTGATCTTTGGCACTATCTTTTTTTCCTCCTCTGTCTTGGGAATAAATTATACATATTTTTTGTATGGACTATATGTATGCATGCATGCATGAGAGTGAGAGTGTGAGAATGAGTTAGTAAGTGTGAATAAGAGTGAGTTTGTGTGAGAGTGAATGTGAGTGTGTGTGTGTGTGTGGAGGGAGGTGGGGGGGGGGTCACATGCACATTTTAAAATTATTATTGCTCCTTACTGATAGTAATAAAAGTGAAATTCAGGCCTTCCAAATAATTTTTTGAGCTCTATAATAGTTATGACAAAGTTTTAGTTATGATTTCTTTTAATTAAGATGTCAGGCTATATTTGCACTGGCATAAAGAGCATGGCATTATTTTGTTTTTTGTTAATGCTAATAACAATCCCTTTAATTCCAACGAAGATAGTGAATGTTCCAGTGTGCAAGTTGCATTTTTTTCCTTTTTACATATGCATTTGGCTGAATTCATGTACAAATTTGTTATATATCTATATCATTTCCCCTAAGATAATATAAAGTTAATAGCAACATCACTGGCAGTTCTCACTACTCGCATGTTTTTAGTATTGTCTTCAATATTTTAGAGCGAACTTTCCTGAACTTCCTTTGGGTAGAGGATATGCAACATGATGAAGATGTTGCAGGAGCCTCGGCTGCGGCTATTCTTTCTGCTTGTTAAATATCAAGGAATAAATCAATACCTCTTACTTGCAAAAGATGGAGGGCAGAGGGAGTTTTCACAAGATTAACAAAAGAAGAAAAAGAAGAAAAGGAAAAAAAGAGTGAAGGAGAATGGGAAGGAAGTAGAAACAAAGAGAGTAGATAGGTAAGAAAGAGTGGTAAAATACGTAGGAAAGGAGGAAAAGGGTGGTGAATGTGGTCAACTGCCTTTAGACTTGAGAACGTTGGGAATGACAAGGGAATGAACATGTCGACAGAGGTGGTAGGGCATCACTTCATCTGCTCATTTCATTATATTTCTTCCTTTGGGTGTTATGCGTTCATTTTTTATTGATTTTGATTTTCCATATGAGTTTTGCTTCGCTGGTGTTTGCTTTTTGCTATTTGAGCTGTAGTAACTTTGAAAATAAAGCTTGTGTTGTGGTTTATGTTGTGTACAATGTATAATTGTATGTTGTTTACATTATGTAATCAAATCATGTTCATCTCTTTCTCTTTTTTCAATGGGTCTTGGATTAGATTTAAGATTTGACATTTCAATCAAGATTATGAAAGAATAATGTTTCATAAGATAGGTCAACAGCATCATTTTCAAATCCACAGTCCTCTCCATGGTTAAGTTAGTGTTACATGTTTATGAACTGCCAGTTTTAAGTTTTGTACTTAAGATTTGCACATTAGCTATGTGTTTCAGAAACTGGGGGTTCACACACTAGTAGTTCCGAATGATGAACTTGGAATTAAAGGGGACAGTATCCGTTTTAGAACTTTTTATGCTGTTTCCCTTATTCAGAAATAGAAATACATTGACTGCATTTAGATTTCATAAAACAGAAGAGGAAAGATTTAAAATTTCAGTTAACATATTTTTTGACAAATTATAGAAATTTGCTATTTGTTTTAAACTTTGATATGTTACTTTTTTTTTCGTTTTGGTTTACATTTCCATATACAGTAATTTTTATCTTATATGCACAAGCACACACATGCACACAGACCCACATGTACACACAAGAGAAAGAGAAAGAGAGTGAAAGAGAGAGAGGTAGAAAGAGAGGGGGTGGGCTAATACACATACATACACACACACACACTCAGAGGCATGTGTGCAAGTCATCTCATACGTGTAGTATTTTCCATACAAACAAGGCCCTTTCCACCACAGTTCTTACCATTTGCGACTAAAGATGAGGTCATTGGGACACTTTTTGAGAACAGTTTGAATAAGAGTGAATAATTTCTTTTTTTCTTTATACAACTTGAACAATCTTTCTATTTGTTCACCATTAATATAGTTGTTGTTATTATTATTATTGTTATTAATTTTTTTATACATTGCTAGATTTCTCACTTTCTGTTTTCTTAGATTTATTTCTATTTCTCTTTACTTTTTCTCACTGTAATCCTCAGACCTGCATGACGCATTTTTTGTTACCGATGTTTTGTAATCCTCAGAATGCAGATGATTGTCGAACTGATAGAGTAATAAATGTTGTTTGCAAAAAACAATATTTAGTTATAGAGCTCTTTTCGTGCTTGCTTGCTTAACTGATTTAGCAAGTTGCATGTAATTGAATGTAAAGAAGGATTATATTCATGTCATATCTCAACAACTAGTGTGCATTTTTCATATTTACTTTCAGTTTAGTTAATTTGTTAGATACTTTGTGACAAGGTATAGCTTGATATATCCAAAATACCTTTTTCACGTCGCTTTTATATATTTTGGAAAAAAAGAGAAAATTAACGTGGAAGTGAAATCAGGCTATACCATTGCATAGCCTCATAGTGTAGAAGTAAATTACAGTTGCTTGGTTTTGATTGGTACAGAATCTTTAACTCTTCATTTGAAGAGGATGGGTTTGTTTTTCATCATTCTCAAGACAGTATTTCTGCAAAGACCTTCATGCTAATGATATAAAGCCAGCATTAAGCCACTGTACTGGGATGGTGTGGTATACATGCCATGTCCACTGTGATTTTAGTTTATTAATTGTGTTTACATGCTGATGGATTAATACTTTTATGACAAGGAGAGTTAAGAGGAAAAGCTTTACATAAAAGAGTCTGCTCATTCTATATGATTCTCAATAAATACAAACAAATTGCAGTTTGTCTAAATTGAATTTGCAGTTACTTCTTTCGATGAGATATCCATTATACCAAAAAGTGGGGAGGCCACATAATGTGTTGTATTAGTAAGAGAATGTGTAAACACATTTCTCTCTTAGAGGAACTTCTTGAAATCAGACTTACTAACCAGATTGAGCAGAATGCATAAAGTTTAGTCAAAAGGGGTAGACCTCTGCCTGTAAAAAATATATATATATCATTAAAATTTTTGTATGTTACATATTGTCTCGTAAGTTATGTAAATGGTTTTGCTTGCCTTTTTTACATGCCTTGAAAATAGTGATTAATAAGAAGATAAATATATAATACATTTTGTTCAGTTACTGCTTTGAGGAAAATGACAGCTCTTATTATATTTTTTCAATTCTTTAATCTGCTTTCAGCTATCTCCTTATTTTGCTGAAATTTGTTTGCTGTACTATACATAAATTTTATTGTTGTTTCTCTGTTCTAGTTTTTTTATGAAATGAATTTTCCTCCTTTTTGTGAATAATGTGCAAACTCTTCATAAATCTGTCAATCTTTGGAAATATAATCTAAGCCATATTTCACCCATAACATAACACTGAGCCCTATTTGGCCTCATATTTGAAGGTTTACACTACAAGAATATAGGAACACTGGAATAAAGTAATACATTAAAACCTATATGAAACTGAGTCTTCAGTTCACAAACTCGCTTTCATGTTGTCTCAGTCATTTTCCACATATGGAAGTGGTGAATGATTTTTTAAAATTTGTTTTTGTTTATGCTTGGCTATTATCAGAAATTTTGATGGCTGAGGCGAGGTAGATAAGTGGTTTTAGATATACTGGTTAACTGTCTTTTCCATATATCTTTAGAAAATGAGATAAAAATCATACGTTGTATAGAGATATACAGAATCATATGCTGTATGTAAATAGTATAAAAGGAACATTGGTTGTGTGTCATTATATGATTATTAATATTTCTGTGCATTGTAACCATATAATCTTTTTCTCTTCAATGATCCTCAGAGGGGCCAGGTAGCTGATGAACTTGTGAGCCGTACGCTAGAAAACGCAGAAGCTGACCAGCGATCGACCGACACCTCCGAAGACCATGACGATCACGATGAAGAGCTTCCACTAATCACAGGTGAGAGGAAAAGGGAGAAATTGGGAAGGAGAAGAAGAGAGGATTGAAGGCCAGATAGAAGTAGAGGGAGAAATAGGGTTGCTTTTGAAGGGAAAATGGTCTTAGAATGGAAATGGGAGAAAAGATGGAACTGAGGAAATAGAATTGTTCAGAATGTTGTAGAAATGGAGGGGAATTAAGTGCAAATTATAAAGGAGAAGGGAAGAAGGAATAGGAATGAAAATGTAGATGGTATACGAGAATAAAGATGTAATGAGAGGTGCAAATATGTTGCAAATGGAAGGATTTTTAAAATTTGATATCAAGACAGAAGGAGAGTGGAAGTAAAAGATAAAAATATGAGTTGGAAAAGAAGTTTTAAGTTAAATGTGGTTGAATGAAGATGGAATGGCAAGAATGATTTAATTTACTTAAAGAAGATTATAAAGCTCAATAGGTTTCTTTGTTACATTGTGAGTGAGTGTGCGTGCGTGACAGTGAATATCATAAAAGATTCTGGCCTTTTTCCCCTCTACCTAAACTGTAATGATCAACTGCTATTATTCATTTTATGATTTATTCAATCATTTCTTTTTTCCTTTTAAAGAAATTGTGAATAATTTCTCCCTCAACAGATGGAGTCATTGAAAGAACGGTCGGGGAATACTATGCGATACAGGAACAAATCGAGATGGGTCAGATGGCAAAATTGTTTTACTCTACAGGTTGGTGGTCTTCTGGTCTCATATAATGTGTGACCAGTTAGGGCTGTAGTTTTTTTAATACAAAAGACTTACTTTATTGAATTGTTTAAGAATATTCCAATAAGGTTTTTAGTGAAGATTCATATTTATTTATTTATTTATTACCTGTATTTCTTTTTCTTCTTCTTCTTCTTCTTCATTCTTGATCACAAGCAGTAATATGATTTTTCTTTTCCAGTATGGGTTAAAGTTTTTTACATTGTGCTTTGCGTATACCTGTATGGAGACCTTGCTATTTATGAAGCGGCAGTTGCCAAGTCTCTCAGAGACATAATCTGGTAAGTTTATAATCTGTCAAGTTTCGATTAGTTTCACTCATTGTTTTGACAAATTAGCTTTTGTGAGTGGGGTGAAATGTTTTGATCAGAAAGCTATTGAAGATGATTTTGTCACTGATGAATATATGAAGGGATGCTTAAGAATACTTGTTTTAAGATACTGAGGTACATAGGCATCATAAGCATCTACCAGCCTGTAGATGTTTTACGGAGTTGTTTATAGATGATGACTTCAGAAATTTTATTTTTAAAGGAGAAAGGAAATTGGAAATCACGTTGTATTGAATTTGTAAAATTTTAAAGCTTTTTCTCGTCTTTTGTTTTAGACCACTTCACAGTCTATGAGTTTTATTGATATAGTGTTTTTAGACAAATATGATGTTTCTGTCCATGTTTCGTTTTTATATTTGTTTTTTTATTTCAGTGATTATGTGCCTGAGAACTGTACCAAGGAACTGTTAGATTCTGACCCATGTTTCACCGATTCTAGTCGATCCCACATGTCCAGAATGGAAATGTATAGAATCTGTACTGTAAGTGTTACTCTGTTCTCGCTGATTATGGATCAAAGTTTTAAAGTCCTTTATTTTTTTGTTTATTAATTAATTTATTTTTTTACTTTACTTTCTGAACAAGGCTTTGCTATAGGAATATTTTGTGGTATGCCCGTAATGAAGTAGAGAAGGTGTGTTTTATTTGAAATATTGTCAAGTTTGTCACTTTTTTTTTTTTCTACTCTTATTGCATATGGAGTCATATATTAGATCCACGCAACTACTTTGATAAAACACACAACTAATGTGAATAGAATACATATGTCTTGAAGTAAAAATTTTATAGAGGGAGATAAACTATGCAACCATTTCTTATATGTTGGTGTTATCTCTGTATCAGTTTTTCAAAATGAATCGCATTACTTTTTAATGTATTACTATTGTTTATTTTCTTATTTACAGTTTAGCTTTGTTGGGGTCATGGGTCCCTTCGTCTTCTTCAATCTCACTAAGACTAAGTACATGCAGATCTTGACTACCATCACAAGGTGGCTCGGTAAGTAAGCTTTTATTTGCATAGATTAGGATTAAGGAAATGTTTTCTTTTTCTTATTGTCTTTCTTGAGTGAGAGAGTGAGTGTGCGGGTGAGTGTGAGTGTGATTGCGAGTGTGATTGAGGGTGACTGTGAGTGTGATTGAGGGTGACTGTGAGTGTGAATGAGATAATGAGAGAATGTGCATGTGTGTGTATGTGGTTGTGCGTGTGTATGTACGACTGTACTTGTATGCACAAAGGTATGTCTAACTATGTGTGTGTGCGTGTGTCTGTGTCTGTTTCTGTTTTTCTGTATATAAAAGTAAAAACACACCAAATTTGAGAATGATATGCATCCAGTTTATAAATTCTATATACACATACATCCACACACAGTAAAAAGAATTAAAGGACTCAACATAAAGTGTACAGCCTGCCTAATAACCAATGCATGCTTGCCTTGCAGCGATGGGCACCATGATCACGTGGGCCATTGTGCTCTTGGCGGAAGGGAAGAACCAGGGTCACCCCCCTGCGGCCGATATCACCAAGCTCCCTCAGTTGTTTGGGGTGTGCGTATATAGCTTTATGTGTCACCATTCCTTACCAGCACTCATAACGCCAATAAGTGAAAAGAAGTCTATTTTAAAGGTTTGTTTTGCACCCACTCACAGTCATTGGTTATGTTATGGTTATTATTTGATGAAGTTTCACCTTTAATTGTAATAGTAGATGTTTTACACAGTATTCTAGTTATAAAGGTCAACTCACTGTACCAAAATCTGATTATAATGTAATGTAAGGGGATGTAAGGTTGCTTGACTTAATAAATTTCCTCTTGACACAGTGGTTCTTAACTTTTCTAAAGGCATATAAACCCTAACAAAAGATATTGCATATTTGGCAGACTGTAAATATGACAAAAAGAAATCAGTTTTTAAAATCAACAAGATATCAAAATTGCATCAAAACTCAAGACTATTTAGGCTAATCACAAAAGTAAAGTAAAAGGTCTGACAGCATTTGTTCTCAAAATTAAGTGCAATTAAGAGTTTTTCGTTCATACAGTGAATTTTGGAGGGCCTCGGCCAAACCCCCTGGAAAAGGTCCACAGCACCCCTGGGGCTCTGGTGAATTGAGGTTAAGAACTGCTGGCATATCCTTTTTCATGAAACATTGCCCTTAAATCTATATAAAACTTGCAGTACCTAATTTAGTTTATTGTAGCTTAAGACCATGTAATATGAATTAAGCATTATATGGTATCGCTCCATGTATGAATAGTAGATCTAGGAATTTAGATTGGAGATCTTGTGACTGAAAACATGTCTATATATGGTACAATGCATGCATGGTACATGTCAGTTGGTAGTCATTATTAAAATCATTGAGAAATAAAAGTAAAATAGGAGAATAAAGATGTGTGTATATATATATATATATATATATATATATATATATATATATATATATATATATATATATATATATATATATTTATATTTATATTTATATTTATATGTATGTATATATGTATATGTATATATATTTATATTTATGTTTATATGTATGTATATATGTATATATGTATATGTATATATGTATGTTTATATATGTATATGTATATATATATTTATATTTATATTTATATGTATGTATATATATGTGTATATGTATATATATGTGTATATGTATATGTATATATATGTATATATGTATATGTATATATATGCATATATGTATATGTATATATGCATATGTATATATATGTATATATGTATATGTATATATATGTATATATATGTATATATGTATATGTATTATATATATGTATATATATGTATATATGTATATGTATATGTATATATATGTATATGTGTATATTTATATATATGTATATGTGTATATGTATATAGATGTATGTATACATACAAATATATACATACATGAACATAGATCAATCTGTTGATACCTGTAGTGCATGTATTTAGTAAAATTGTACTGTCCACAGTGATTTTGCTTGATTAATTTTGTCTGTGAATCAAATGCATCAGAAGTCCATAATCGCCAAGGACTTCATTACTAGACTTGTAATTACTTCACCTTGAATTTACAGAAATGTTAAAGTTTTTGTTACTATTCTTATTAGTTTGTAGAGTCATGGTAATGGTAGTTATTATAGGAATAGAATTATTATGATTAATAATGATGATGATTGAAATTGGAATAATTTTAATCACAGAAAATCAAGGAATGGATAAAAAAGATAAATAAATAAAAATGAGATGAGTTAAACCTAGTAATTGAATTCTTGGCTATCAGCAAAAGCACTTCTGAAGTTATCTACGTGTAAACAAAAATAGAAAAGCAGAGCCGCAGAGGGCAGTGTGTACTTGTCACTGATGGGTTGACATGTAATTAATGCTTATCTGTACACAGTGTTATTATTATTTCTTTTCTTTGATATTTTCTTGCATGAAATGCTCCAAAGAATTCAGTACTAATTATTCATGTACAATTCTTGTATTGCATTATAACTATAGAAATTTTTTCCCACTTAGAAATACTGTGTTTTACCTTTTTTTTTGCTGCTGCTACTATTTATGCTCATTTATTGTTTTTTTTTCCTTGCAGCTATTAGGTGCAGATTACCTGTTGATTCTTCTGTTTTACTTGCTGTTGGCATTTACCGGGATCTTTGCCTTTGCGCACCTCAATGACCTTTACACCCTGAACTTCCAGCCAGACAGGTGTAAAGATGTTGATACTCCAATTGCAATTTACTGTCTTCAGGTAATGTTTGATTTTTGGAAATTTATTGATATAGGGTAGACGTGTTTGCTTAGTTTATTTGCAGGTGTCTTACATTATTTTACATAACCCCCCTACCTTCCTGTGTTGTAATAGATTGTGTAATAGTCAATTCCTGCTTATCATATACCCTTCTCACACTCTACACTCCTTGAATACACTTTATATAAATTTAATATTTATTGCACTGTTTCCACAGGTGTTCCTACTACTATTTCCAGTGTTTACCTTAAGCACCAACTTCCCCATCATAGCCATCACTCTGCGGAACAACCTCAAGGGCCTCTTCCTTAGGGAAACGCGACGGTACTCCTTCTTTACTTCACGATGCCTCTTCCCGCTCCTGGCCATTATCCCGCCCACAATCGTTGGCCTCGTCACCTCCAACGTGGAATTCCTGGTGGGAATCACAGGCGCCTACGCTGGCTCTATCATTCAGGTGAGGATGTAGCTTACTTAGGCACATTTCCTTCATGTGAGGAAGCCTTGCCAAGAGTGCTGTTTTTACCTTTAACGAGCTAGGCCGACAACACTGAAAGTATTTTTATTTATTTTATTTTATTTTTTCTTCTTTCTTTCTTTCTTTCCTTCTTCTTCTTCTTCTTCTTTTTGTGTGTGTACTGTGAGAACTTTAAGCTCTCACAGGAACTTATTAGTCTTTTGCTACATCATTAACTATTTGGAAAATGTAAAATCCACTTGTCTAATATTTTTAGAATCATTATCTACTATATAATGTAAACTTTCTATGTTTTTCACTCAGCAACTTATGCCTTGCTATTCCTTCATATGATATCCCTGATATTGTTCAAACTAATGCTTTCTTAAAACATGTATAACCAGAATACAGCCAATACAGTCTCCCTTTTTTCTTCACAGTATGTTGTTCCTGCCACTTTGGTCCATTATGCGAGAAAGATGACCCTAGAGCACATCGGCATGGGGGTGAAGAATCCCTTTTCCTCGCCCCTTCAGCATTACATGTGGCTCATTGCTATATGTTTGTGGGCAGGCGTGTGCCAAATCTTTGTGACGTTGTATTTGGTAGGGAAGGACTCATATTAGATGTGTAAGGAAAGATGATTTATGTGCTTGTCACACTGTATATATCCATTGTATATACTGTATATACAAGTTTCATATTCCAAAAGAAATACACAATAGAGGAGTGAATGTGTATAGATTTTCAGCATTTTTAGAAATATTTTATATAGATGAATTGGGTATTGCAATATTATGTTAATCATATGGTTAGGTGAAGAAACATACAATTTTGAGTTGTACGGACCATAAAATACAAATTCAACAATATGATTTCCTTTTGTTTTAGAGGTGCATCAATCAGGGTTTGCTTAGTTGTTGGTCAATTTTGTGATTTTATTTTTAATATGGACTATCATCCTTTTTTTTTTTAATGGGGAAATAAAGCAATGAGTAACGTGCATTGCTAATTTCCCATACCAAAGAAAGCTAAAGGAGGGAAAACAAAATAAAGTAGTAAGATTGTATGTGTGGAACATATCTGGAAGAAAAAATTATAATGTTTTAGCTTATTTTGATAACTTTGGCTCTAATAGTGCCAGTCTTCCTAGCTTGGTAAGACCATACTGCTTTTGTTAACCTTTTGGTTTCCGTGTGAAACGTTAAATTTTGGAGAATAAGAATGAAAGTATATGTATATTTTTTCTTTCGTTTTTATTTTTTGTGGATTCTGAAGAAGAGAGGGATGATTCCATTTGAATTTTTTAACTGTACAAGAGAAAAAGAAAAAAAAATGTCTTATCATAATGTGATGTAAAAAAGATGAAAAAGATAGATAAAAAATGTATCAAACTCGGATTTTTAAGGAAAGAGAGAAAACAATAGTACAAATACTCTTTTTTCTTACTATTATTATTGTTACTTGAACATATTATTCATTTGATATATATTTTTAATTTCTTTTTAAAATTACCTATATTTTCTTCAGGTAGAGCCTATGAACATGAATATTTTATACTGAAACCTTCGGTGCTGGAGGTGATGAAGAAATAGTCAAATGCGAATCAGGTTGATAGGAAAAGGAGACAGAAAGAAATTGTTTTAGTGACTTGATATGATTGTATTTTTATTTACAGTTTATCATTGTACATATATATATATGTATGAATATGTATTTTATATATAATCATTATTATTTTTTGTTTCGTGATTCTTATTTTTCTTTCTGTTCTCTGATAAAAGACAGTATATAAAGTTCTTTGTGATATATAGAAACATGTAGTAAATAGATAGATCTCAGTATTCTATCTTCTGTTCTATAGTATGTATTGTGTATATTCATTATTCAGCTCAAATTAAGGATGAAAAATAATGTTTTAGTAGTAGGCATTCTGTGATGAGAAACCATGTACTTTTTTTCTTCTTTTTTTACAATGATGGTTATGGTATATTGCATAATTGACAGTAGAACACATATGCAGAATCTTTGGTCTCACTTGTACCTTACAATCAAAATTTGTTTTTTTAAACTAAAGCTCTCTCCTTAACCCTTCTGTGAAGGGTCCCTTTAAGGGGCATGCTTAGCCTGTAAACTGCGGCATACATCATAGGATGAACAGCGTGTAAGTGCGACTTGCATCACATGATGTGAAGGCTATTTTTAAACATGGTGGCCTATATTTCATTCCCATATATCTTGAAATGGTGTTTGTTTTTTTACCCAGATAATTGCACAATACGGGTATAACCGCCAGAACCCTATTGTACAGTTTACAGGTTAAGCAACAGTGGGTCCCCACTATCAATTTTTTTGTTTTTTGGGCATATTTTGTCCTCTGCTTTTATGGAAATTTTTTTACCATTAACCTTGGTTACTCTGTCAAAACTTTATTCCTTTACAAAATCTAGAATATTCATCGAATTGTGACATGGCTGTGCTTTACACAGTCTTCATTGTAGAACAGAACACAATCATATTAAAAATGTATTATCAGTATATTTTAGAATTTATCAGAAAATACAATTACTGCATCATTTCTATTTAAAAATCCCAAAATGTTTTTGATTATTTTTTTAAAGATGAAATATATAAGGATGATTGTTATTGATGCTTCAGAAAAAAAAGGAATGAATACTATGTATAGCACTCACTCACACCCACATGTTGCAGCCATGCACTCAAAACATACCCATCAATGTGGGTTGCATAGTCACATTCAGCCCATCTCAAAAGGGTTAAGTTAGTCAGTTAAGTTAATGAACCTAAATGACTTGTAAGGCTGTAAAGAAATAGGACTTAGTCCATAGAAACCTGATGGTGAAAATGAAATGAAAAATTAATGGGTGATGATTAACCCACTAGCGCCGGTACATTTTCAAGCCAAAAATAATAGTTTCCAGGCTTCAAATTCAGCGCATGGGCCAGTCCGGGAACCGGCTGGCCCACCGCCCATCACGGCCAACAAAATCAGAGCACAAGCTCCGATCTAGCATTGTACACAGCGCAAGTGTGTTAACAGATTAAAAAATTGTGATAAAGTTAAACAAATTTGGTAGGGGAGTAGGTGTTTATATATAATGACATAACTTAGACATGTTAATGAAAGTGATCACAATCTTGTTTCTTTACTGTCATACCTTGTAATTCCATGTGTGTGTTAAATGCATTGGAATATGTATTTCAATAGTATATTGTATTTTACAGCCTCACACTGTTAAACTATTTTTGGTAACCTTTTTCTTTCTCATAAGGAACCAAAAACAGTCATTATTTTAATTATGATAAAATGTGTGTCAAAGCATTTTTTAATTAGATGCCATTTTCATGTGATGATTATTAGTATTATTATTGCTATTTTATGTTTGTAACTTGTTGGTTCAGTTTAGAAGATTAGAATTGGAGCATATATGATAATTTCTTTGTTTGTAACACTGATTAAGAAGCATAATATTGATTCATTAACTTTTCAAACACTTTCCGTTATCTTTCCAGTTTTAAAAGGAATGAAAGTCTAAGCTGTTGTAAAACAAGGGTAGCCATCTTGTCAAAAATATTCTCTGGCACTTGAAATATTATTATAACATTTTGTCTTATTACTTAGAGATGTCTACCCAGTTTGTTATGTCTCACCTTATTCATAGGCCAGAAAATGTAATTGAGTAACACACAGCATATAGATAGTTATTTCCATTAATTATATTCAATACATTGCTCACATGTAACCTAAAAGTATGGCAGATATTAAATGCTGAGGATATAGTTATCTTTCTTGATAAAATATATAATATGAAAAAGTTTGTTTAAGAAAGAAATCAAAAGTAAAAGAGGAGAAAATTAGGTTGTATATTTATATTAATTGAGTAGGTATTCATCTTTTAGTGATTATAAAGATTGCTTATGGTGTCAGAGGACGTGTCTTCAGAAATGGAGAGACATGAGAAAGTTGTGTTATGTTCTTGCATATTGAAAGAGGGAATCAATTGAGAAATAAGAAAAAACTAATATAATGTTCTGTGTATACTGGATCTGTTGTATTTTATGCACGTTGACCTGTGCTGTATAGAAACGTATTTTAATTTTAGCTTATTAAGAGAAGTATGTTTTTTATGTTGCTGTTAGGCACAGAAGAAATGTGTCAAGACAAAAATTGCTCCTTATTTTTCATTGATTTGTAAATATGAACAGATTTTTTTTCTGCATAAAGTATTAATTATTTTCAACATTTCTGTTATTGTTGGTATTTGTATTTTCTGTATATTCATATTTATGTTGAAATCAATATTACTTTTTTTATTTTATGTTTACTTCTTGACTGATACTGTTATTAGTATGCATAATATTATGATAAATATTATTACTATCTCCTTGTTTTTCTTCTTATTATTATTATTATTATCATTATTATTGTTATTGTCATCATCGTCATCATTGCTTTTTATTACCTTTAATATTTTAAGTACTTAAAGAACTAGAATTTGAAGCCGTCATGTACATTATGTAACAATTACAGTTACTCCCAAGAGTGGAAATGTTATCAGTATTTTTTAGGTCACTATTTGTAATTCTAATAGCTTCATACAAAGAAGTAGACGAGTAGGAGTGGTGAAAATATAAATAATATCCTTTAAAATGATGCTTCCGAGCGACAAAACTTCCACAACTTTTACGACTGTTGGACGAGTGAAAGAATCCAGGAAGGATGAAACCAGAGCTGCTTGGGACTCTTGTTGAACTAGAATGAATGTGGAGACTGAGAGCTGCTCAACCACAATGAAGTTTTAAGCTTTTTTGGTATTTGATTGTGTATGAAAGTGGCGTTGGCAGCTAGCCATGTGTGCATCATTGCTGTTGTTTGGCTTTCATTATTCATTATTGTTGTTGTCCTGTGAAGGAACATTTTGCGAAAGAATCAAGGAATGGACTTTTGTATATGGAGACTATATGCCAGGAGGTTGTTGAACTCCTAAATAATGTGCACTGTCTGTTTTGGCATGTCTAGGTAAGGAGTTAGACTCTACCCAGTCCCTACTGGATGTCAGAGAGTGTGTGTGATGTTTTCAGGTCTCACAGTGTAGTTTTTAATTAGTGGATTCCAAAAATACAAACCGTTTTGTGCAGATTGAACTGAGGTTGATAGAGGTGATTGTTTTGTGTGCCGATATGCCGTGTCTGTGTCAGATTGGGAGACAAAGTATCCGTTGAGAGTTAACATTTACCAGTGATCCAAACAGACAGTATCTCATCTTTTTATTTACCTTTATATGATAGTATTTCCTTCCAAGAAGAACTCCACAATATGCAGGGTTCTACAAAATAAAACTATGTACCGTTTATATAGGTTGACTCAACTTTTATAAGTTTAGAGATTCTTGCATGTATTCTACTCCATACAGAAATGTTATTGTCAGTTATATAAATATATGTTTGTTTATATATATATATATACATATATGTATATGTGTGTGTGTATATATATATATATATATATATATATATATATATATATATATATATATATATATATACATATATACATACATATATATAAATATATATATATATACATATATATATACATATACATATATATATATGCATACATATACATATATGCATACATATACATATACATATACATACACATATACATATACATAGACATACACATATATACATATACATACATACATACATACATATATATATACATACATACATACAAAAGATATATATATGTCTAGCATATATATGTATGGATGGATGATTATTATTTGTCCATAAGTATAGAATCCTGTAGCTTGTGTACAGTAATAAAAAAGGTCTTGCCAGTAAAACAGTCCACAGCAGAATTGTAAAGCTTATTTTGATATATGGATGATAATTGAGTGCTAGGATGTAATAAAGGATGATTTTTTTATAACTTACAATAAAACAATATACTTTGTAAAAATGTTTTTGGAATTCTCCTCTTGAACTCTGAAATGATGCCATGAACGTAGGATGATGCATCAATTTCGTTTTTGTTGAAGTACATTTTGTGGAAATTATGAAAGTATATATAGAAGCTTTATACTCTTCATTACATATTAAAATGGGAAAAGCTTCAGTCATGAATGGAAATTACATGAAAAATGGTTAACAGCCTATTTAAATGATGAAACTCCTTGTTTGTTTGACAAAACAAAAGAATTATATTATCAACCTGAGTTATCATTATGAAGCCTCTGTCAGTCTCCACATAGATACAAACATTAAAGAAAATGTATCACTTGAATATACTGTGTCACCAGCATTTTAAATATTTCAGTGGAATTTACACATTAAAAGAGAAAGGAAAGATTAAGATACCAGCAGACACATATTCACGTAGTTTTCTTTAGTTCTGGCATTCACTGAGGATTTTTCGAAGAACTAAGTCGTATGAAAAAAGCATATGCTGTTCTTTTACCAATTCAGATATGTAAGAGAGAAAATCAAGTTTGAGAAGGAGAGAGCGAGAGAGCAAAAGAGGGACAGAGGGATTTAACACTTAATCTACAAGTCAACTATCTGTCTCTTCCCTCTCTCTCTCTCTCTCTCTCTCTCTCTCTCTCTCTCTCTCTCTCTCTCTCTCTCTCTCTCTCTCTCTCTCTCTCTCTCTCTCTATATATATATATATATATATATATATATATATATATATATATATATATATATATGTAAATAGATACACACACACACACAAACACAACACACACACACACACACACACACACACACACACACACACACACACACACACACACACACACACACACACACACATATATACATATATATATATATATATATATATATATATATATATATATATACATATATATACATATATATACATATATATATATATATATATATATATATATATATATATATATATAGAGAGAGAGAGAGAGAGAGAGAGAGAGAGAGAGTGAGAGAGAGAGAGAGAGAGAGAGAGAGAGAGAAATAATGAAAGCGGGAAGATAAAACTGCTGGAGATATCATAAAGCTTGATTATAGTTGGTTCCATTCTCTTTTTGCGGATCAACATTTAAACAACCCACTGGTGTCCGTGGGTGAGATGAGGTTCTTCTGGGCCGGAGACCTTTCTAAAGTGATTAGACATCATAAATAGAGCAGGCATTTAAATAAATACAATTACACAAAAATACAAAGAGTACCCAATTTGATCTAAAACGAAGCACACGACAAGCCCGAGGAAAGCTCTCGTACTCCGGGCATTCCAGATCCCAGTCCAGTCCGTGGAGGCCATTCAGGAAGAAGAACGCGTGGCTGACGAAGGCTCTGCCACCAGCCGAGAGTACTTGTCGCTGCAAGAGTTCGTCCAGGCGCCGAGGCCTAGCAACATCTTATTGAAAAAAATGCTTATATCAGACTAATCCTTTCGTTCGAGGACATTATCATCAGTACTACTACCATCATTATAAAAGGCTGTAAGTCTCAAATGTAAGACTGATGGGCAGTGATGATAGTGGTGAACAGCTTGACTCTATTTCTTGAGAGTACAACACGAGTAAATGAAGACAAGATACGAGAGACTGGAACAGCGCTTGGGTGGTGCCGCGGCCAAGCCAAGGTGGTCCCGGCGCGGAAGGTCATGACAGTGACGAGGCTCGTGTGTCTCTGTCTGTCTGACTGGAGGTCACGCCGCGACCTGTCCTTATGTTGGCCGGCTGTAACCCAAGCGGGCGGAAGCAGTTATCCTGGATAATTTTAGGAACACATGGACAATATGAATGCCACATGGCTTGGTCTGTGAGCTAAATGGACTTACATGCATGCCATATTGCTCGGCCAGGTTATGGACTTCCTGCCTAGGACTGGTGGAGAGTGATGGCACTTAAACGTAGGATGTTCATAACTCTTATAATCATTATTACTCTCATTATTATTATCATTAATATTTTTAATCATCGTTGAGAAAGTAGAGGCTTCCGTCGGATGTATCTATAGTACTAACCAGTTTTCCAAGCTCTGTCTATGGAGCTAAGTAAGACCTGTACAAGCGTATGAGGTTGAAGTGAGGCAGCCTATTAAAAGCCTACACCCCCGTCCTATTTCGCGTCCAGTTTCATTAGCAACAGAGCACGCTTTTTATGTTCAAGTCACAATGCAAGAAGCTGTACGGCCCAGTATGTATAGATGAAACTGGATCATGTTCTAGACCTGCGATGAAATTACCATATGTTACCAATATTGGAGGATCTATACACGTGTGTGTTTGTGTTTGTGTGTCTGTGTGTGTACGTGTTGTTGGGTGCTTATTGTGTATATATGTATGTGTTACCTTACTTACACCGCACTTTCCTACAAATAATTTTTTTTTATTTAAAGGAAACTTTTGTTTTAAAGGAAACTAAAGATCCCATAACTCTCAAGTTTATGCTCAAACATATCTTAATGCAGCAGTTACATATCTCTCTATCTTTCTCATATATTTTAGCTGTGGATTGCAATAAATCCTTGCTTGGATATAAGAAACGGTTTGACTGATGCTCTACCCAGCTGATTTTTATATACTAAAAAGAGAAACGTGAGATATAATTGGAAATATCAAGGGATGTGTTGAAAGCATTGTTTTTTCACCGTAGAGTTCTGATCGCCAAATCGTCACACCCTTTCATGGCCATCACTTAACACTGAACTAGTTTAATTATAAATCCCACGAGACCTTGGTAGACTCCCAGGTATAGTGATTTATAGGAATCTGAATCCCCTAGGAATCGTTTTTGTCGATTTGCGTAAAATAAGCATGATTTATCCGTTGTTCCAATTTTTTATTATATTTACACCCGGCATTCCATTGCCACGGAGATGTATATCATAATTATAATTGGTTTCCATGAATCGAATATACCATAATTCCATTGAATATACCACATGTTTTCTGGAGGAGTACCCAATAGGCACTGCAGACCCGGGCCTACACTTTATCGCGAAAGATGAAAATTATAAATAGGGCTAAAAAGACAATAAAAAACATGAAGGTATTAATAAGATAGGCTTAGGTATCTTACATCCATAATGACAATGCTTTCCTGTCCAAATTTACTTTCTCAGTGGTGTAATTTTCGACACCTATTATACGTAATATCACATATCTTTCCCCCCAAACAGAGAGGGATAGCAAAAATCCTAAATACGGTAGTGCATGATAGCGTTCCTATTATTGTTCCAGATTGTAGAGTTACAAAAATTATTTGGTCAAATTCTGTCCGCGCTAATACAGTTCTCGAGTAACTTTACGCGCACGCTTAGTTCTTTTTTTAAATCAATCTTCCGCGCATATTTTTTTTTTTTTTTTTTTTTTTTACCTTTCCGCGCACTTGTTTCATCATCCGCGCAAATGTAAACAAAAATGATGTTTTCTGCGCATGAAAAAATGTAATATTCCCCGCGCAAGATAAATACTCTACAATCTGGTTATTATTATGAGAAAAAGTTGTCAAACAGGAATGAAACTCTCTGAAAGCGTCTCGAAGCGCTATACCTCTAGCCCCGCCCTCTTGTGAGACTGAGGAAGAAATTGTGTGAAGATTCCCATCACCCTTGTCAGAGTCGTGTAAGTATAATTCTATAATCATAGGCCTACATGTTTCTTTAAAGGACTAGCATATTCTGTGTTTTATTTTTGTTTTGAAGATATAACACATCCACCCGAATCGTTCATATATCTATTTGAATTACAATTTGTAGGCCTACAATGTAAAAAAAAAAAAAAGTAATTGATATTGGTAGGTTTCTAATTAATCGCATTCAAATACAAACAAACATTTGTAGACACACACACACACACACACACACACACACACACACACACACACACACACACACACACACACACACACACACACACACACACACACATACACACATACACACACACACACACACACACACATACACACACACACACACACACACTCACACACACGTGTATGTATATATATGTATATATATGTATATATATATATATGTATATGTATATATATATATATATATATATATATATGTTGTGCCTGATCTCAAAATTTGGTTGAACCATTTTGATCTGTGTTTGCATTCCTAAAGCATATAATTCGATAAAGTTGCATATATATATATATATATATATATATATATATATATATATATATATATATATATATATGTATGTATGTATGTGTGTGTGTGTGTGTGTGTGTGCGTGCGTGTGTGTGTGTGTGTGTGTGTGTGTGTGTGTGTGTGTGTGTGTGTGTATGTATGCATGTATATATGTATATATGCACACACTTATACATACACACACACACGTATGTGTGCGTGTTCTTACTTAGTTATTTCAGTGAAATAGCTAAGCTCAGATAATCCCGTTTGCTGCAATTAAATTATCGTTGACGTTTGTTAAACCGATGCTCATTTTTGGCACATACAACGTTATTTGGAGGATTGTTCCATGTTTCAGTGGTTCTGTTTGGATATCTACACTGTGTGTGTGTGTGTGTGTGCGCGCGCATGCGTGCGTGCTTGTGTGTGTGTGTGTGTGTGTGAGTGTGTGTCTGTGTATGTATGTGTGTGTGTGTATCTATGCATGTATGTATGGATGTATGCATATATATATGTATATATGTACGTATGGATATATGTATATATGTATCTGTCTTTACATATGTATGCATATACAGTATATTACAAAAGAGATGCCACTATACAGTACTAAAGATTAACAACGCGACGAAGAACAGAATAATCAATATATCGCACAATTTATCATCCGCAGAGGGTCGTCTCATGTGCGCAAGAAAAGGTAATCAAGAAAAAGATATTAGAAGCACAATTTGTCACCGTTGATTAATCTTCCAAGAAATCAGAATACAATCTTGTTCGAGCGAAACGCTATTGTTATCTTGCAGGATTAAGCGACCACAACATTTTGGAGAGGCGGAGTTGCAGACTATTTTCGGTGTTTATTTGAGGTTTAAAGAGAACGTAGTTTGCTTTTAGTCACGAATAAGATATTCATGCGTGCCTTTGATTTGTTTGGTTTAGATTTTTTATAGGCTGGGAATGGTAATATAGCTGTAATGTTGGTTTTTAATTATTTGCTTGTTATTGTGGTTGCGAAGTAGGCCTATTGATGTAGTGGTGGGAGCAGTTCTGGTTTTATATACTGCGCACTTTTTCCTGATCAATAGTGTAGTTATTCTTATGTAGACTGGTAGAAGTTATGTATCTACCCTTAGTTTGTGTGAGAGTTCACTTCCAGGACAAGTTAGGGAACATCTACAGAGGGTGTAGATGTTTGCCAAAAAGTAAAGGTATTTTTTCAGAAAACCTTTGCAAAATCGATCACTGTGTTTTTAGTATTGATGGATTCCTCTCACTCTCTGCTCTCCAAATATATCAAAACTATGCCACTGAAACCCCACCCCTTTAGCAAAATCTTGGCCCCGATAGCAGGGGAGGGCATGAAAGGTACTAGAGAAATTGCATAGTAAAATATGAATGATTTACACTGAATTAGTCACTATATTGTCTAATGAAGAAGACTGTGCCTCCTGCCATGTCCCTCAGAGGGGCAACCCCGCCCAACTCTCACAATGAAAGACAAAGAATCCTCTATATATTCACGACAGAGCAAATTGTAGTCAAAGCAACAGAAAACAGAAACTAATGAATCAATATAGTCAAAAGGCTTTAGGGATATTATTGTGATTTTTTGTTCTGTCCTTTTTTGTTTGAAATAGAGAAATTCCTCAAGAATAATATTAATTCATTTGAGAGCAATGTATCAGATAGACAGATACATATTAGTTTTTACATCCACTGTGTGATGGAAAGATTTGATTAATGTTGGTAGTTATCAAAATGATAACTCTTTCAGATATCTGCTCTGTGATTTGAAGTAACAGAAAATTGAATAATGAAATCAGAAAAAAAATATATCAAATATTCACAGATGATTACTGAAGAAAATGATATTGTAATAAAAGTAGATGATGACAGTGATAAAGATGCTATTTGAAAATTACTTTTATAGTGACAATTGTGTTGTTCTCATTAATACATTCTGTTCAGTATTAGAAAGGCTGTATGTTATAATAAAGTGTATTTTGAGTCATAATACACCCCATTCTTGTACGTGTATGTGAGTTGGTTCATTATATGATTTTCATTAAGTATAGGGAACATGACAAGATATGTCATATGTGGCACCTGGAAAAATAAACATTGCCGGGCGTGTGACATTGGATTGGAGCTTGTGCTCCGTTTCTGTTGCAGGCCAGCCCCACAAGCTGATTTTGTAGACTCCTGGAAACTATTATTTTCGGATTCAAAATATACTGGCATTAGTGGATTGATTTTTTATTTTATTTTAATTTTAAAAAATTCTTTCTCCCTTCCAGACACATTGTAATGAAGTCCATTCTTACCTCACTGTCCCTGGCCTACAGGTATACTTTGTCTATATTTTGTTAAATATGTTTGTTCTTATGAATTTTCTTAGAATTGTATATATACACCGTATAATGTTTGAGAATGTTGGACAGTATTATACAGAATATTATTTTATAACATTATCTCTATAGAAGCCAAATAAAAATAATAATTTTTATATGACAGGGTTGGTGTTTGTGGCCATGTGAGCAGAAGTGTTAGGACCTGTTTTCAGGCAAGAAGACTGCATTCAGAATCAAATGCTGATACAGGGACCAAGACTGTTAGAGATGGTAAGTTAGTTTGCCTCCAAGCTCTCTGTTGAATTTTGAGATAGAATAGCATAATTCCTGACAAACTATGTGTTTTTTGTTTCTTTTTAGTTCATCCTCAGTATGATGTATAAAGAATCTGAAATGCTAATTCCTGTCTCTTATCATTTGAGTTGAATATTATTCCATGTAGTCATCAACCCATTAGTACTAGGTACATGTACTGTCCGTAGGAATTTTGTTATTTTGTTATGTTAACTTTATTTACACACTGACAGGCTCTTTGTCAACAAGGAGCCACTTATTAGGCCTGTTTTGAATTTTGAGAAAAGAAGTTTTTATATATGTTTCTGTTATTATCATTGTAAATGTTATTATTTTTGTTATGATGTTATCATAATGTTATTAACAATGATGATAGTGATAAAGATTAAAACTTTTCTTTCTGAAAATTCAAGGAATGGTGCTTCTGGTGCCATTTTTAAGTAAACAAAATTAATAAAACAAAACTGCAGTAGACAGTGCTTGCATATATACATTCTTGACATCATTGGGCTCATGCATTAGGATTTTTTTCCAGTGATATCAAGCTTATCAGAAAAAGTTGGTGCAGCTAAGAGTTTCACGCAAGTATCAGATCGATCCTTCCTGCTTGATCTCCTGCCAAAGTCACAGGATGAATTGCCGCCAAGAAGCATGAAGGTAGAAAGTTAGGAGATGCATCATGTTTCTTTTCCATATGTATATATATTTTTTTTCTTCTACTTTCTATTCATAATTTACCAAAGAGCAAAAACGTAATTTAGAAATGGATACTTACATTTTGTTATCCATTGTTTTATTGTACTCAAGTCAGGTTATTACAATATAACAAATCTGTGAATTAATTATTTATTATGATTTAGTTATTCATCATTCCCTTCTTTTTGATTACCAAACAACAGGACAGTTTTGACAGCGCAATCATTCCCCTCGAGAGTGAAGTGAGACTAAGGGAAAAATACGTGACCTTCCTCGGAGGAGTAAGAGTTGGCAGACTCTTAGAAGACCTCGATGTATTTGCAGGTGTGTGATCGGTTTGGGGTTTCTTGTTTCCAGTCCCACGTGGTTGTATCTCTGAGTGAAAACTGTTGACATTAGAGGTTGGTTGTTTTTATGTATTTAATCCTTTTTTTTGTGTCAGTAAGGTGTATGTGATAGGAGTCAGATGTATATTTGTTGTACATATGTATATATATGTGTATATATGTCGGTGTATGTATGTATATATATATATATATATATATATATATATATATATATATATATATATATATATATATATATATATATATATATATATATATATATATATATATATATATATATATATATATATATATATATATAGATATATATAGATATATATATATATATATATATATATATATATATATATATATATATATATATATATATATATATATATATATATATATATATATATATATATATATATATATATATATATATTTATATATATATATATATATATATCTATATATATCTATATATATATATATATATATATATATATATATATATATATATATATATATATATCATGTATTGTATATGGGTGTTCCCGGTTTTCAGTGTGGCTGTGCTACAAGCACCTAGAAAATCCTCGCCAGAAGGAAGACTTGCCGAGCCCATACAGCATTGTCACCGCTCTCGTTGACCGCATTGATTTCAACCATGGAGTAATGCTGAGGCCAGACCGTGATATCCGACTATCAGGCCATGTCTCTTGGGCCGGACGATCATCTATGGAGGCCATCATTAAAGTGGAGCAGTTCAATGAGGGAGAGTGGCACCAGGTATGATGAAGCTTTACCAAATTTGAAAAAGTTATCCCTTGTATATGAATAGAAGTGGAAAGACTTATGAAACATGTAAATTAAATACATATAAGGCAAAAATACATATATTCACCATAGATGTAAATTAAGACCCTATTAGCTTGGAGTATTTATATTTTTCAGAGAGTGAAAAACAAATATATACATAATATCAAAGAGTATATCATGTAAACTAAATTAACATATATCTTTATTTTCACCTACACATTAACATTCAAAGATCTTGGCATAATAAAGAAAAAAAAAATAGAATGAACACATCTTTTCTAAAAGATAAAAAAGAATCCTTCGCTCCAAACCTCGTTCACAGGTCACCCGCGCTGTCTTTGTTATGGTGGCTCGGGACCCCCTCAACCAAGGCTCAGCTCTTGTGAACCCCCTTGTTCCTGAGACGCCAGAAGAGAAGAGGATATTCCAGGCCGGAGAGATCAACAAGTTACACAGGAGAGTGATCCAGCAGGAGAGCCTGTTTCGAGTCCCTCCAAATGAGTCGGGTATGTCCTCTGTGTAGCATTAGTGCAGATTGAAATGATATTTAGGGTCTTGGGAGGATTAGAATTATATAGGAAATTGTTTTGAGATATTATGTTTGGGGTGTTTTTCAGGATTATTATTATTATTATTATTATTTTTTTTTTTTTTTTTTTTTTTTTTTTTTTTTTTTTTATGTCTTTCCTTTCCCTTTCCTTAAGTAAAAAGTTCAATTCCCCTGTTATTTGGTAGATATGAAATGCTTTTCTATGATAATCCTCTTTTTATAGAAATACATAGAAAATATGCTTTCAGAAAAGAGCCTCGTACATGAAGTCTTCATGTCCATGGCAAACCCAGAGCAGCTTTCTTTCGCGTCCAAGAAAGTTCCAGAGAATTCGGTCTGGATGGAAGACCACAAATTAAAGAACCTTATTATTTGTCACCCTGAGGTAGGATTTTATCATTTTCATTGGCTAGATGATTTCGAGAGTGAAGTGCAATATGGTATACCATATTTATTGGTAGATATTACATAGATATAGTGGTTGTGTATGGGAACTTTCCTATAGTTTTTATTAAGTACATTTCCATAGTTTTCATAAAATACTGTTAGTATATCATACATATAGATACTAAATACTGATGCCTGTTATGTATGGGAACATTTCATTATTTTCTTTATCAGTTGCTGTTATTACATTATGTATATACAATAGGTACAGAATATTTAATGATTTTGCATGGAAATCAGATCCTATTTTCATTATCAACTACTATTGATACAGCATACATGTACATTAGATACAAAGTAATCACATTTATTGTGTACAGGCAGTTTTCAACATTTATTTTCTTACCAATGAGTTCCAGCATTGAGATAGTACTTTGAAACAGTATCCGGTTTGATGGTGATCACAGCATACAGATGAGATAAGATGTTCAACCCAGAGATAAGTTTGATAAGAGACTATCCTATATATGTTAATGTTTGTTGGCTTAAGCTTTTGTGTATTGTGAGTGATAATGTAATGTTCATAGTGTTGATAATGGCAAAGCTTTTGTCATTACAAAAGGCTGTTTTGATTATTTGATTTTTGATTTTTTGCCCTTTTTCAATTTTGATAGCAGCCAATTCTAATGATTTGCCAGATGATTAAAGTCACTGGCTCCTGAGGTTATAGTAGAACATATCAAATTGATATTGTTAATACCATGAAAGTAAATCTCCCAAATTGTTTTGATTTCTCTTGCAAGTAATACCACAGAAATTTATCAAAATTAGTGGAATGATCCTTACTTATATTGTTATTAGAAGCGCTACATTCTTCAAGTCTACATTAAGTAACTTCTTAATTCATTAGTTCAATTTAGCAAGAGAAGTTCATAGAAAAGCAATTAGTTTATGGCTAATGCTAGCTAAAGACTAGTAAGATATCACAGCAATAGTAGACCTGTGTATCTAATTTGTAGTCTTAAAAAAAATCAGAGTGAGATATTTACTTTATCAAGAATTTGCAGTGCTTGAAAATATGTCTTTCCCTTACAAAGACTGTCCTCCAATGTTATCTCTTGTACCCTTGTAATAGAGATTGTGTGCTGACAGACAGGGGTTTTATATGTTGCTTTCCACTCAATATCATTGTTACTTTCATTCTCCTTTACAATAAATGGAGCTAAAGTAAATCCATCCCACTGTACATTAGATGCACTACCCCTCTTTTCACCTCGCTGTCTGTGATGGAGTTAAATTCAAGGACTGTGAGGTTATAGAAGAGGGTTTTACCCATTGGGAGGTTGTGCATGGATATTGAGTATCAATTCTTAGATTTTTTTATTATACACCTTTTGATGAAAACATTCAAATAATTGCCATGTAGATTTTCTTTCCATCATACCTTTTTCCAGCAAGTATCACAGTTCAACTTGGCTCACCACTAGTCAGTATCCCAATATGCTTGATAAATCTTTTAAGGAATTAGGTCATAATCTTATATGCAGATTTTAGATTGAAAAATGGCTTCTGTGAACCCACCCAGTATTATTGCTCTCACAAAGCTGAAGCTCTCAGATTCAGCAGGGATTAAAAAATTAACAATGATTAAGACAGTGTTTACCCCCTAGAATACAGTTGTCAATATTATTATTTACTGCAAGTCTCTATTTGGTACATTTGGGACAGGTGTGTTTATGTTGTTTGTCTTAGTTTCTAATTTTTGTAGCTAGTTTTATTATTGTAGGTTTTAAAGAAACTTAGATTAGAAGATTTTTTCCTTATACTGGTGAAATTATAGAAGAAAAAATGTATACAGATATACAAAGCCTGTAATTGAATTGCTAAGTTTTTTCTTCTTGTTTTTTTTAAGTAGCCTAACATGAGTACATTTGACCTAACCACAGCACAGGAACCGATTCAAGAAGGTGTTTGGCGGATTTCTCATGCGTCAAGCCTATGAACTAGGCTGGGCATGTGCCTTTACGTATAGGTCAGTAGTGTGTGTAATCATTCCCTCAACCATGTTCCTGGAATAGCAATTCATGAATCTATTGTCATTCAGATTGCGACTGTGATGTTTTTAGTCTTCCACTTTTGCCATTGTTCTTTGTGCCCCTTAAATGCCATCTAAATGAAGCCCTTGACGAGTAGCCTGTTAACATTGGATCTGTCTGTTTTTTCCTTTAATTTTCTTTTCCGTAGACCACCTAAAATAGCAAAAAACAAACACATACCAATCAAAACTAAACTGAATACTAAAGAGCAATTATTCTTCAGATTGTGAACACTAGAAAGTGCTTATAATTCCATAAAAATATGGCCAGTTTGCCACATGCATGCCAATGGCAACAAGGGGTTCAGATGTAAGTGTTCCTTGATGAAATATTCAGAATGACTTTAGAAAGTCGCTAGTTGACAATAGGTTCTATGTACTTTTTCCTATTCCTGAACATGCTTTGAAGTTTATGAATGCTTGGAGTGAACATCATCATTCTCACACTGATTCTGTTCTGTAGCTTCTTGATACATACCTAATAATATCTACACTGATTGATAGATGCATTGTCTGATGGGTTCCACAATAATAGAAAGTGATAGAAGTATTTACTGATTTTCGTAAAGATTTCTTTTATCATTAAACTACTCTACAACTACAGTTACAGACACTATTTGAACTGGGATTAGTAAAAAGAAATACAAAAAGAATTTAAATTTTCAAGCAGTGATGAGGAAGTAGAATGATAAAAGGAATTTAGACTTTGGGGAAAGAATAATAGTTTAAGGTTTTATTCCAACAGCTGAATATTTAGAATGGATTTGATCATACTTCAGAAAGCTTTCTGGCAGTTTCTGTTAACAATTCCTCTTCTTTTTAATCAAGCTCAAGTTCAAATTATCTTTCCATTTATGGAGCATTGAAAGTAATAGTGCTGCACTTGTTTTTGTTCTTTTTGTCTAACACTTTATGAAATTCATGAAATGAATGTTTTCTTATTTTCTACTAATACATTTGGATTGTTAGCGGTTTTCATATATTCTCCCAGTTTTGTAATCTGTTACTGGATGAAAAGCTAAAACATCTGATTTTTGTTGCTTCTCATTTTGTGATTTTCCAGCATACCTGCATATCAGGAATTGATTTTTTTTATTGTGTGAAATAGTGTATATTTTTGGGAGAAAAGAAATATGGAAAACCAAGCAGAAGCTGATTTGTATTGCAAAATGTATGATTTATGTAGTTAAGTTGTTATATAGGTAGATTGTAACTGTTATTGATCAAGTTGGTGTTTTGTGCAAATTCCTGCTTGAGATATGTAATTGGTGAATGATTTGATAAGTAATCCTGCTCTGTTTGTATCTTAATTAGACAATATACATGTGACCCTAATACATAATGCTGTACAGAATGTCTTTTTCCATTTTTTTTCTTTCTTTCTTTTTCTTTTTTTCTTTTTTCTAGTAGTTAACTATTCATAGTGAATGAAACTTGGAAGAAAAACCTTCAACCAGGAAGCCATCTGCTTTCTCCTCCGGCATACCTTGAGGTCCTGTCGTCCCTCTTTGCCTGCAACCTCGGCTGGGTGTCAAAGTTCCGCAGAAAGTCCCACCGTACTAGTACTACAAAGGACACAAACACACACACATACAGAATATAACCACCAAACACAAACCAATAGGGTATCTCTTTCTTTCAGTCTCGCAATATCTTCAACAAAATCTTTGGTGGATTCTTGATGAGGAAGGCATTTGAGCTTTCTTGGGCTAATGTCTCGGTACTTAGGTTAGTATTGCCATTTGCAGATGAATGTATCTCCTTGGTCATTGGATGGATGGAGTATGATGGAACTCTGTCTAGAAGTATTTTTGGTGGAAAAGTTTGTGCATGATGTAAATGGGATTGAATGAGTCTCGCATGATGTAATTGAGACTGAATGTTTATTGCATGATATAAATGTGGTTGAAAGATTTCAAGAGTACTTTACGAATTTAACATAAAGCCACTTTTGATAAGTATACATATACATATATGTTTATGTATGTACACTATACCAATTTGCTTTTCTGGAATGACTATAGTTTATCTTTCTTTAGGCAGTAAGGCTTACTGAATTTGTATTTAAAAGAATATTTGAATATCTGTGCTTGCAGAAGTTTTTATTTAATGCTAAACCCATAATGAATGAAACTAGGAAGGAGCAACTGCTAGGCTGCATTTCTCTTGAAATTCACTACATTCCTGGTATGAAGAAAGGAATAAGAAAAATTTTGCCATTTGGAAGTTTTATTAGATTTTATTGGGCACGTTAACATTCAAGATTTTTTTGTCAGCCTTTCTCTCTTCTCTCTCATTTTGTCTCTCTTTGTCTTTTTTTGATTGTCCTCTTTTATATGTAGCTCTCCTTCTGCTGTCTTGAACCTTTATCTGTTCCTCGCTTTTTCTTCCTCTCTTTATCTCTTCCTCTGTTTCAATCTTGTATCAATTCCTGAAACTTTTGAATTATTTTAGGGTAATGAAACAACCGAAGTGTGATTTCCTTTTCTTTTCATGGCAGAATGTTAAGTTTCATATTTATTTTAAAATATAGATACTGTAAATACAAAGATTTCTAAAGATCAAAAAATTCTCTAGGGTAGAAAATAGTTTTATGTATGATACCTCTCAAGAATTAAATATATTCTGTCGTCAGCTAATGATATTAATGATAATGTAATTGGTCTTCCTGTCTCATGTAATAATGATAACAATAGCATTGATAATAATATCAGATTGATAATAATATCAGTATTAACTGTGATTAATGTAGAATTAGTATATGGACAGATGATTTTATAGGAAGAGGAAGTATGTTTTTTTGAAAATATGTGCCTGCTCTCCTTCCCCAAGTAAGAAACAGTACCTGCACCCCTATCAGAGAGCTTGGTTTTTGAGACACTGAAGTTCCTATCAAAAGGATTGCCAGGACTATGCTTACCAATGCATTGCCTAGGTGGGAAGTGAACATTAAAACAATTACTGTATATTTTCCTAGGATTAACAAGATGGGAAAAAAGTAGAAGGAACAAGGAGAAATAAAGATTACCAAGAACTCAACATACTCATTGACTAGTTCCTAATATCTATAACCATTTCGTAGATGGAACTTTTTGATTATGCAGGATAAGTAACAAGAATTAAGGATTCATTAGAGCATTAGCTGTAGGATTTATTCTAAACACTTACTTCATGATTAGAGTTTGGATATCATTCACAAATAACATTAACTTTTCCTTATTTTCTTCTTATTATTTAAAGTTTTGAATGTTACCTTTGTATATATGTATATGCAAAATTTATATGAAAAAGGAAGTAAAACACCTTTTCTAATTTTTAAGAACATGTCAGCCTCTTTCTTCATATTTTTATTTATGTATCTTGCATATATATTACTCAGAATGCCACCTCTTGATTGTTACTATTGATACTGATTGTGGTTTAATCAACAGCAAACAAAGGCCACGCATTCTCCACATAGATGACATCATGTTCCGTCGACCAGTAGAGATTGGATCACTCCTGTATCTAAACTCACAGGTTGGTTGTTTTATGAACTTTTGGGAAAATTCTAGACATTTGACAGCATTGATATGATTATTTTATAATTCATTAATGTAAACTATTGCTGAAATAGTCAATTTCTTATGAATGATATACTAAAATATCCCCTCTTCACTCTAAGGTTGTTTACACTGAGGGGACACACATTCAAGTCAGCACAAAAGCAAGTGTGATGGATGCTGTAACCTCAGAGATCAACCTCACAAACATTTTCCACTTCACTTACGAAGTGATGCGACCTGGTCCAACCGTCTTGCCTCGAACTTATCACGGTTAGTTTGATAGACTAATGCCTTAATTTCCTACAAGACTGTGATTTACTGTAAACTTATTTGGAAAAGATACTTAATGTGAATAAAGGAATAGATATGTCGGAATTGATAATTGATTTTTGTTGTTGTTGTTTATAAAGAATAAGCAATATAGTGTAGAGACTGATTTATGTAAGTACTGTTTTTTCCATTATTACTCTTTCATTGTCTCTTTCTTATAATAAACGGTTTTACAAGGACTTGAAAGTGGGTATAGGTGATAGAGGGATTCCACTGTATGGTAAATGTCATAGAATAAAGAATGTTTACATTTTAAAATTCTTATATTCAGAATTGGTCTTTCTTAAAAAAAGGAAGGTAAATGTGTGTTATTACTAGTATGCATTAACAAAGCAATTGGAAAAAGTATGAACATTGTATTGCTTAATTGCTCATAACAGAGTATTATTTTGTAGTACTATGTTTATTTTTTCTTTTCCTTTTTCAGAGGCCATGTTGTATCTGGATGGTCGTCGTCATTATCAACTTGTCCGAGGTCTTCGCAAGTTCTATGGCCAAGGAGAAGTGCCTTCAGACACACGGATTTAGAAGGAATGTTCGAAAGAACAGTTGTTTGATCAAATATTTGATACTGTAAATAGAATTGAAATTATTTATACATACATGAGTACAGAAACATACACACATGCATTATGAATATTCATAAGTACATATATTTACATTTACTGTTCTGTGTGAATATTCGTATGATTATACACTTTGTATATAAAGGTATGTATTTATAAAGTACTTATATGAAATCAAAGCACAAAGTTTTGCTTTCTTTTTTCATGTGGATATTAGTTAATCCAACTCTATGTTAATTGGTATTTATAGTTGATTTGTATGTAGTGCTTGATCTAGTCTTTTAAAGTTTTAGGTTCTTTTGTCTTTTACTTAGGATTTGGCCATATTTTACTCACTTGTCTACCTAAGTATCTTTTGTCAGAATCTAATCTCTTTAGTTATGGCAGTGCTTTACTTATTTTAGATTTAAGGGCTTTTAAAAAAGCAGAATGATGGTAAATGTAGTAAGGGGATTTTTACAAATGATTTTCCTTGGCTCATATTTATGGTATTTGGAGTGGTGGGGCTTTCAGTGACCTATGTTTTAGAAATTGGAATCACAATGTTTTCACTATTATGATTGTTCTGATACTGAGTACATATTATACAGGTGTAATTTAGACACATCACCCTAGATAAACAATGAAAACAAATTATGCATGTGTAGGGAAATAAAAAAAAAATTATAACTGGAAAGAAAACCTGACCATGTGAAAAACTACACAAATTTATGGCGGCTAAAATTACCTACAAAGGTCTCATCCATCACCAAGACCTATTTATATGAGCAGTGTTGATTGTGACAATTGTAGATAAGGTATGAATGAGAAGGAATAACTTCGTAGTGTGAAAGACGTATTTGACTGGTCTTGATTACACCTTCAGAAATACATGTATGTACTTATGAAGATGTAATCAAAACTGGTCAAACACATTGCTTGTATTGTGAAGATAATCATTCTCATTCATACATTTTCTACTTGTTTATATGTGCAGTTTGTACTTAACACTTATATTTTTTTGCTTAGCTTTTGTAGTGAAAAGAGCTCTAGTATCTTACAAAAATAATCATTATATTATATTGGAGAATGGTGTGTATGAGTTATTTCTAGAGAATATCTAAGAATTGAATGATGTAACAGAGCTGGTTATGCAGTTGTATTTTTTTCATAACTCATATTTTTAAAGAAATATATATATAATTTTCAAAACAATATACATTTTGTGTTTTACTGATATTTCCAAACTGTTAAACCCAACACATTTTCCCATATTTCATATTTCAGAAACCTAATTTTTTTACACAATTTGTGAAAGTCTAATGATGATTAGGAATTTTTCAAGAATTTTGAAGTATCACTTTGAACTTGATATGTTGTAATGATAGTTAGATAATATAGAAAAGACATATAACAGGTTAACTCCACTATTAATACAGGTGAAAAGGTTATAAAGCCTATTATGAATGTGTCTAATTCTACAAGATAATTTCCCCTCCAGTCCCATGCTTCTTGTTGCCGTTGTTGGGGGAGGCTGAGGAGGTGTGAGAGCCGTGCTGAAAGAACTTCGTGCCAGTCACGAATGGCTTTGGGGAATCATGGGCACGGTATTCCTTTGTTTAGTTGCCAAGCCGTTAACCCACAAGAGGACCCTGAGAGGTGGAGACTATTTCTCTCCCCATCATTTTTACTTTGCTAATCCCTACCATACCCTATAGACATCCTTACAAGGTCCCACACTTCATCGTTTGACAACTTTGATCTAATCATCCTTATTTATCTCTTATCTACCTGAACTGCTATATGACTTCTGGCGTGTAGCACATTTAACCAACAGCTAACCCCCTCTTTATTCTTTTCACTATTACACCTTTCTATAGTGTTATATGATTTTTGATGCCTAGCACATTTATTTTACTTTGTAACCATTAACCATTAACAAGACAATTTGTTTCGTGGTTCCATACTTTTTATATCAAAAGTATATTGAATTGGATTATTCTTTAACATAATTGTTATTTTCAGTTTATTTGACTTTTTTTTCATTACAAATGTTTTGGATACATTTCAAGGTAAGGAAGAAATATACTAATTAATATTTTTTTTTATTTCTACATATCAATTCAAATTCATTTATTGTGTTGCATATTAAGGCAATATACATAAAAGCCACAGAGTTATGCAATTTCTTTTATACAGGAACATCCTAACTGCAGGGTCTTGACAATTAAGAATGAAGTGACAGTCACTACTAGGAGCCAATTTGCTCGACTGTGTTGACCTGTAAACAAGAAAAATTGTAGGTAAGTAAACATATTTGCATCATAATCCATGTACATGGAGGTATGTGCGTGTATGTGTGATCCCCTCCCCTGATTTTTTTTGGAAAAAATTATCTATTTTAGCAGCATTTTTAAGCTACGACCATTGCTTGCTCTCCCCCCAAATGACGACCCTGTAAGTACCCCAAGCAAATCCAAACATTTTCAGAAAACAAACCCACATTAATATGCAATGATACAAAACACTTCAAAACCACCAATGTATGTACCAGCACCCATCAACGCAATTAACATTAACCAACCCTGAACAGTGAAAAAAACAAAAAAACATTACCTCCATTCACAAAAGCCGCCCCAATGACCCTCTTAATAGCAAAGGGATGCCTCGAGTTATCCAGAAACTGGTAATCGGCAGCAAATCCAGTTCCTCCGAATTTGCTGTTGCTTCTGAACGTCATCCTGAAGTAAGAGGAGTCGCTGTGAATGACGTTGGGAGCCATGTAGCCGCAGAAGGTCGGGATTTTGCGGTCGGCGCTCGGGAAGTTGGAGAACTCGAGGTAGTCGCTGTCGGACTCGGAATTGCACCTGTGGGAGAGGGATGGAAGGAAGAACATGAGAAGCAGTGAGAATGATGGTGGTGGTGAATAGGAGGGAAGGAGGGAGAAGAGAGAGAGAGGGAGGGAAGGAAGGAAGGAAGGGAGGAAGGAAGGAAGGAAGGAAGAGAAAGAAAGGGGGAAGGGGAGACGGATTAATGATCACGATGTTGATAATCATAATAACGATAATAATAATAAAAATATAATAATATTAAAATGACAATGATGACAGATAAAAAAAATAATTCATAGATTCCACTTAATGCTTTACATCCATAAGAGTTCGCAATAATAGAATATATCATCAATCAAATTGCACAGTGGAATAATAAAAAATGTGTATAAATACACATATGCACAAATAGGAATGCACATTCAATACATAAAACACGTTAACATGCATAGACCTATAATATGAAAGGCATGTACAGTTACGGTCAAAATTCTTGTCCAACCTGTTTCGAATTCCGTTCCGAACACCCGCTTAACATATTTTTTGTAAAGGGCGAGACGGATTCGAGGCTTCATTTCATTTCAAGACTTTTGCCCGCCACTTTACGTACGGGAAAGGCTAGGTCAGTAGCTACTCGAGGTGTCATGGAGTCTGATTCTATTTTTGGAATAAAGCACATGGGGTTTATTTTGATGACGTCACAAAAGTTACGGATGCTTTGTGAATATGGTCGATCATTTGCGTCCTTTTAATTTTAAAAAAGGATGGAAAATAATAATTTTAATGGTTATATTTTCATTGAACAATCATCAAAATAGACTCCATGACACCGAGTTGCTACTGATCTAGCCTTTCCCCATCACACATACACTACGCATTGCTCATTTCCCTTACGGCAAAACTCCCTCCACATCGAAGTACTTGAAAATGATTCTGACGATCTCGCCTGGCAGACCATAGAAGAAATAAACGCAGGTGGTGTCCAGTGGGTAGAAGCCCTCTGGATTGGGCGAATAGAGGGTGCCATTCCGGGCCTCAGTGCTGTTGAAGACGAAGTGGCAACTCCCGTCCGACATCTGGCGTCCACTTTTGAGGCCGAGGTCTGCCGGTAGGTTAAAGGCATTTGTTTTATTTTTTATTCTTTAAGTTTGGAAATGCTATTCAGTGCTTTTGTAATTACACAAAACAGGTATTCCTCCGTTCGTCTTATATTTCGTAATGCTAACTTAGCCATTTAGATGATAAAAAACGGTATTTTCCAACACCGAAGTCGGTTAAAATGGCTGATATTTCATTCAAATGGGATAACCAGTTTAGACTGCGCTTTACCCGAGACGAATTTGAACCTGGCTGAGAACCCCATGCGTGGATTCTGCAGGTCTTTTTCAATCGGGCTTCTTGACCCCGATTTAAAAACCAGCTGGAGACCTGTGGGAGCGAAAAGGAGATTCACCGGACAGGCTAAAGGACTTCAGAAGTAAATCTAGGTCTATAATTAGGGTATAGGAGTGAATATCATCCTCGAGAGAGAGGGTGGCATTCATGGAGGACTAGGCGTTGTAAATCAATTAGAAAGAATCAGTGTACATAAACGTAGACAGATATGCGCACACACACACGCATACTCACACACGCACACACACGCATACACACACGCATACACATACACATACATACATTTATATATTTGTGTGTGTGTGTGTATAAAAAAGAAATTAATGACCGCCTCAACCCCCCCAAAAAAAATCAAGACGTTTAGAGAAAATCTAAACTCATCATCAGACGAAATGAACGATATTAATTTTTATCATCTAATGAAGAATGTACTCTCACTCGATCTCTCACGATTTTTTGTATCCTCCCTTTACTGTAAGTGCATGGTAATAAACATAGACGCCCAGGCAGGCCCAATACCCACCAGATGAGGCAGACATGACGGAGTTGGGTACCGTCGTTCCGCAGAAGTGATCAATCTCCTGTTTGCTGCTGCCGTTGATCACGTTGTAGACGGCCACCCAGTCCGTGTGGAGGCATCTGGCAAGGAGAGGAGACTTTATACTCAGAAAATGTTACCCTTGGTTTTTGTATGTATATACATATACATACAGTGTGTGTGTGTGTGTATATATATATATATATATATATATATATATATATATATATATATATATATATATATATATATATATATATATATATATATATATATATATTTATATATATATGCATATATATGTATATATATATACATATATATGGATACACACACAGACACACGCGCACACACACACTATATGTGCATGCTCGTGTGTGTGTGTGTACATATGTGTGTATATAGATGTGTCTGTGTCCGCATCTGTGAGCGTGGGTGCGCGCACAGCAAAACTTTCTAAAAATACAGCCAATCAACAATCCAAAAACATATTACCACATAAAAAAACAATCAAAATAACCACATCCATTTCCAATCACCAACCCCCGCCCCC
>NC_091571.1:2523128-2525628 GCF_042767895.1 Penaeus vannamei | reverse complement strand
ACAGTAAGGTGTATAAGCCGACATTTCTTATAACAGACAATCTTGCAAGGTATGTTAAGAAAAATAAAAGATTGGTAATATATTTTCATATAAAAACCTTGCTTCGGCTATCATGGGCATAATTAGTTCGTATAAAGGAAAATGATTATTTTATGCTAACAAAACATCTTATCAAATAGTTCATTATATAAATATAGTAACTGTTTCATCCTCGAAAGTTGAGATAAATGCTGTCAAGAACCTGTTAGGAAAATGTAAATGCGTTTGTCCATCTTGAGTTCGAGGTTCAGTTGTAGAAGTCGTCGTCGCTCGGCTCGTCAATCGTGATACTCGGGTGCTGCTGCAGGAGGATGGAGGACACTTGGTGGTCGCTGTCGCCCTCTCCGGACTCCCCAGCGGACTCCGACTTACTCCTACTCCCCTGGTCGTCGTCGCTACTCTTCTCGGTCTCTTCCTCTGCGCTCTCGTCGCCGGATTTCTCCTTGTCTTCGCTTCCTTCGGTGTCCTCCTCGAAGTCGTCCTCGTCAGCGGCGGAGCTCGAGTCTTCGCCGGGAGAGGGCAGCGACGCGCTGATGCTGGGGCGCCGACTGAGCCTCGGCAGCGGGGACAGCCTCGTGGTCTCCCTGCCGCGGCGACAGCTGGCCGACGACCTGCTGGACGGCGAGGGGGAAGGGCTTCGACGGTCCCTGTGGAGTGTGGCGGGAAGGAGGGCGTGAATACGTGTCATCTACTCCTTCACAGCGTTCGTACATCGCGGAAATACAGTAGATACGAAAAAAGGAAACAGCGGTGACAAATCATTATCACCTTACTCCCGCAGAATCGTACATACCGAGGACTTGAAATAGGCAGTTTGATGAAGATACGAGAAAAGGAAACAACGAAGAAGTGACAAATTATTATCATCTTTTCCCAGCAGAATCGTACATACCGAGGACTTGAAATAGGCAGTTTGATGATTGGCACACGAGGGCTGCGTCGGAGGGCGGGGCTTCGCGACGCAGGAGGAGGTCCGACGCGAGGCACACGACAGCGTCCGGCAGGAGCGCGGTGCTGCGGAAGGGAGGCTCCTTGAGTTTCTCGTAAAATCTATCTGTTTCCTACATTTATACACATAGAGAATAAAGCGAGAGAGAGAGAGAGATACACGGTTGCCATTCCTATAATTTTTCAGAATTTCTCAAACATTACCTCCAAAGACTTTCTAATATATTTACCCACAAAAACCCAATACATTTCCAGGTAAATCTAAGACAGCCGCGCCTATTAGTTATTATAATTTTATTCTCCTATCCCCTTCAATCTTGGGTGACCCTTGGAGAATTGGGGGTTGAAGGTGGGAGGTGGGGGAGGGGGGGCACACACAGAGGAAATAGCAGAATGAAAAGTGAAATTTTTAAAGAAAAAAAAATGCAAAATCCGAACAAGGTACCGGCGCCGTTGCGAGATACGCCGGTGTCAGTGTTGCCGAAATCCCGACGACATTTCTCATCCTAACCTAACCTAACCTAACCTAACCCTCAACCTAACCTAACCTTACCCTCAACCTAACCTAACCTAACCTAACCTAACCTAACCTAATCTAACCCTCAACCTAACCCTCAACTTAACCTAACCTAACCTAACCCTCAACCTAACCTACCCTAACCTAACCCTCATCCTAACCTAACCTAACCTAACCCTCAACCTAACCTAACCTAACCCTCAACCTAACCTAACCTAACCTAACCTTACCCTCAACCTAACCTAACCTAACCTAACCCTCAACCTAACCTAACCTAACCTAACCCTCAACTTGACCTAACCTTACCCTCAACCTAACCTAACCCTTAACCTAACCTAACCTAACCTAACCTAACCCAACCTAACCTAACCCAACCTAACCTACCCTAACCTAACCCTCAACCTAACCTAACCTAACCCTCAACCTAACCTAACATAACCCTTAACCTAACCTAACCTAACCCTCAACCTAACCTAACCTAACCGTCAACCTAACCTAACCTAACCCAACCTAACCTAACCCTCAACCTAACCTAACCCTCCACCTAACCTAACCTAACCCTCAACCTAACCTAACCTAACCCACAACCTAACCTACCCCTCAACCTAACCTAACCCTCAACCTAACTTAACCCTCAACCTAACCTAACCTAACCTAACCCTCATCCTAAACTAACCTAACCCTCAACCTAACCTAACCTAACCCTCAGCCTCACCTAACCCTCAACCTAACCTAACCTAACCTAACCCTCAACCTAACCTAACCCTCAACCTAACCTAACCCTCAACCTAACCTAACCCTCAACCTAACCTAACCCTCAACCTAACCTAAGCTAACCTTACCCTCAACCTAACCTAACCTAACCCTCAACCTAACCTAACCTTACCCTCAACCTAACCTAACCTTACCCTCAACCTAACCTAACCTAACACTCAACCTAACCTAACCTAACCTAACCCTCAACCTAACCTACCCTAACCTAACCCTCAACCTAAC
>NC_091571.1:2515628-2518128 GCF_042767895.1 Penaeus vannamei | reverse complement strand
TGGGTAAGTTAGGTTACCCAACCCAACCTAACCTAACCTAACCTAACCCAACCCAACCCAACCTAACCCAACCTAACCTAACCCAACCTAACCTAACCCAACCCAACCCAACCTAACCTAACCTAACCCAACCCAACCTAACCTAACCCAACCCAACCTAACCTAACCCAACCAACCCGGACCCCTTTCCCTGGGCGTATTTCCTGACCCCTTTCCCTGGGGTATTGCCATACCCCTCACCTGGGTTTATTTAGCAGTATAAACGAAGCATACCTTCCAAACCCCCGTATTATGTATTTTACAGAAAGCTCACAGTATTGTTTACATTCGAGACGGTCCGAGACAACGAGGTTTGTGGACTGTAGAGAGGAAGCTTTTGAATTTCAATTAAAGCACAACCAGTGAGGTCCCCACAATTTTATTAACTTCCCCGACAGGTACGAACACTAGTCAATAATTCTGTTATTCTTTCCTTTGTATATATAGTGCGGATGCCTAAGTTAGTATTGCCCAAAGAATTTCTGTCCTGAATATTTTGAACCACTAGAGGACAAATATCACTTACGGAAATCTTGAAATCGCGTGAAATAAAGATCAATTCAACGTAATAAAGAGAAAAAAAAGGGTATTTTGCCCCCTCTTTCTGACCAGAAGAGCTCAGCCTCACCTGCACGACCTCGCCCGGCGGAGGAGGCTTGAAGTACTTGTTGACCTCGGCCGTGACCTGCTCCAGGAAGGACTTGCCGGCGCCCCAGCCTCCCTCGCCCTCGTCGCTGCTCCTGGAGGGCGGCGGGCGGCGCGGGCGGGCGCTGCGGGGCTCGAATGGGCTGAGGGCGGGAGGCAGGGCGGGGGGCGTGAGGTTTCTAAAACACTTGAAGCGCTTTTGGGCAGAAATCACATTCCTTTCTACATGATTAACCTATTTGATTACTTTTCTGCAAATGAACAAACACATACAAATATATGTGTACACACACATACACATACACACACACACACACACACACACACACACACACACACACACACACACACACACATATATATATATATATATATATGTGTGTGTGTGTGTGTGTGTGTGTGTGTGTCTGTGTGTGTCTGTGTGTGTGTCTGTTGGTCTGTGTGTATACATGTATATATTTCCACATCTGTGCGTGTGTGAAAATATATACACTTTCGACCCGCCCACCCTCGGCCCCGCCCCTCGCCCGGGTCGCCGTGAGGCCTGACCCACGACTCACCCCCTCGGCGCCGTATTGATGTTGTCCAGCCTCTTGGTCCTCATGATGATGGCCATGCGGTGGACCAGCTTGATGTTGTCCTCGCAGATCTTCCCCTGGCGGTCCTTCTCGAGGCGGAGCTTCTTCAGCTTGAGGATCAGGTGCGGGTATTCTCGAGGAGGACCGGCATCGATCCGCGGGAGGGCGCTCTGGACCTGGTGGGGAAAGGGGGGGAGCGAGGGAGGGAGGAGGGGAAGGGGGAAGGGCGAGGGAGGGGAGGGGGAGGGAGGGAGGGAAGGGGGAAGGGCGAGGGAGGGGGGGGCGAGGGAGGGAAGGGGGAGCGAGGAAGGGAGAGAGGGAGGGCGAGGAAAGCGAGGGAGGGAAGGGGGAGGAGGGGGGCGAGGGAGGGAAGGGGGGAGGAGGGGGGTTGTGTCAGCAGTTTGTTGTCACAAATTTCGAAGAGAAATATATGAATGAGAATCAGTTTCTATATTTCTATATTTTATTTTCCAAAATTATACGTATTACATATTTTTTACGTATTATGATTTTGTGTTCTTATATAGCATTGTATAAACAAAAATATTTATTTAATTACAACGTCTTCTTCACACCAGATAAACGCCAATACATCCCGATATATAGGCCTATATCTTCCCTTCTTTGTATCAATTCCTTAAAAAAAAAGAAAAAAATCAATAACACCCCCAAAAAAACAGAAATGAACAAAAAATAAAAAAACAAATACTTAGAAATGTAAAAGAAGAAGAAGGAGGAGAAGAAGAAGAAGAAGAAGAAGAGAAGAAGAAGAAGAAGAAGAAAAATAAAAAGAAAAATAAAAAGAAAAAAAAGAACAAAAAGAAAAAGAAAAGGAAAAAGAAGAAAAGGAAGAAAAAAGATGAAGAAAGAAGAAGAAGAAAGAGAAAAAAATATATATATATCCCAACCTCTCTTACCCTCAACCCTTTCCCCACTGACCTTCCTCCTGTGATCATTATACCGTCGATCCTGGAAGGGTTTCTCTATCACGACCTCCCGCCGGGTCAACATGACTGCGTGAACCGAGGTCAATTCCTGGAGGGGAAGTGAAGGTCACGAACCCTAGGAGGTCTGTAGTCCATGCCTCTCTTGGGATTTTGGGGGAAAAAGGGCATCAGGGTTATTGTTATTACGAGTAACTTGTGTTTTGTTGTTATTGTCGTTAATATGTTTGTTTTTCTTTTTTTGTCTTTATGATATTTGATTTTCTTGTCGTTAATATGATGTTTGATTTTCCT
>NC_091571.1:2498128-2510628 GCF_042767895.1 Penaeus vannamei | reverse complement strand
GAGGATGGATGAGATGTGGTCCTGTTATCTTGGGTCATGATTAGCTAGTTATGAATGTCTTCGAGAGTCTCTGAAGTGGAGTTAGTTGGAGAGGTCTGAGAAGTAAAGGTTTTCTTATGAAGGGGGAAAAGAGGGGACAGATGTTTGAGGGATGGAGAGAGAATATGGGGTGAAGGATTTAGCTTATCATGTGCGATGAGTTGGGCGAGGAGGAAAAGAGGAAGGAACCCGGGGAGTCGTGATTGGAGTCTGGAATAGTGGTGGAAATTCTAGTGTTTGAATTTAGAAAAGATAAAAATGACTGGGAGAGGGAGGGGGTAGAAGTGGAATAAGGAAGAGGGACTGGGGGAGATGTAGAAACATCTTGAGAGGAAAGGTAAGGGTAGAGCGTAGGACATTATTGTCCTGTCTGGCTTTGGTAAAGTGATGCTAAGTTTGAATCTGAGTTGCCAATTCAGACAACTTGCAAGCAGGACAGCCCCTATAAAAGACATTATGGGAGAGGCCACTATTGGCACACATGCATGACTGTGCAGACTAGTTTGATCAGTTATGACCAGGTTGGCACATAGAAGGCACATAGAACTGTAGAACGGCAGTGTTTTTTGGGTGGCCTAGATGCCAACAATATTGACATTGGTGTAGGGGGGAGGTTGATGTGGTCGGACAGGGAGGGATTCTCCGTCAATGTAAACATTAAAAGGGAGGACATATGTACAGAAAGTAATCTTGGCAATATCGGTGGGGGGCTTACCATGGCCTCTAGGAGGAATGGTATTGCACGGTACTGATACTAGCACCATAATTCATAAGGTAGATGAGTGTCTTCTCCACAATCTGACCAATCCTTGTTGTAGAAAGGGCAGTTCTCGAGGAGATGGAGATAGTTCTGGTGCAACTATTGAGGGAGGGATGAGGCTGCTCTGGAATTGGTTTGTCAAAGAAGTCAGGTCGGAAGTAACTATAAACAAGGCAGCCTACTTGTTTTTGGAGGCATTGCTGGAATTGGAGTGATGTCAGAGTAAGGGGCTGTGGGGGGGATTACAAAAAAAAATCAGTCCTATTTAGTTGGGCCAAACAAAGTATTCAAAGAAGTTTGCAGAAGTGGGGGTAGTAGAAGGCCCGAAATGTATGGAATCGTGAGTAGTATTGACATAGTACTGTGGAGAGATGGACAAGTAGCTATAGAGTAGTAATAAGCAAAGGTGGGGGAGTTAATGAAGAAAGTTGTGGGGGTGGAGGAGATAAAGTAGTGGATGTTGGGAGAGGAGGAATGTTTCCTGGAGATTGAGTACTGACCTGGATGGATGATTTGGACTGGACTGATGTAGGCACTGAGGAAGGGGTAGCAATAATAGTGCTCAGAGTTGTGGCCAAAGAGCCTGGGGTATGGGAACTGGGAGCCTAAAGCCTAAAGTATGTAGGGGAAAGAAATAATCCACCACTCAGGGTTCCCTTGAGGGTTTAGGGCTAATCAACTAAACAAGAATACCCTGCACATGGTTCCCTTAGGCCCTTTGTGATTAGCACAAAGTCACCCTTTTATCCTTTCAACACAGTTCTCACACATTAGGAAGTGGATTGTGGAAGGGGTCGGAGAAAAGAAAGGAAACAAAAAGGGGATAGGGAAAGAAACAACTAAAATTTATTGAGTCGAGGCCTGAAGCCCAAGGTGGGGCTGATCCTCAGCATTGGATCTCAGTCTTCATCTCATATGCCCCCCACCCCCATGGCAACAAGGGGTATAGGATTTGGGGGGGATTGCTTTTTGTTAAGAAAAAAAGCAGCTTGTTACTTTGGAATTACAAAAAACTGGCAAAAGGTTAGAATCAACAAGTCTGACGGTGTCTTGAAACTGAATTGGAAAGCTAACAGAAGTAGGCATAATGTAACAGTAGTATCAATAGCATAAGACTGTAGGAAAAAATAACACTGAAGTGAGGGACAAACTTTTATTGTAAATTGTCAGCAAAATAAATTTCCATACCATCTTAAAACCTTAGAATAAAAACATCTCTCCACAGATGGTGTACACGGAAATTTACATTACTGGACTTTTTTTGTGTACATTACATATAATTCACACACAAGACAATTATGGAATATTGTGATACTAATACAATTAGCATTATAATGGTTAAGTATTGTGATTCTCCTATTTACATTAAATAATTTTTTTCTTTTCATTTCTGGATTGTTCGACAGAATATCTTGATTATTAGACATTTTTTTTCTAGCCATTTACACAATTTAACATAATAGTTTGTTAAAATAATTATTTCTTTTACAACATATACAATCTACAATCATACCTGAGCAAATGTAAGACAACCATTTGCAAAACATAATAAATAATGCAACTGAAATATTTGGAAAAATAAGAAAGTATAAAAACATAATTATCTCAAATGAGTATTTACCCTCCATAATCAAAACGTGAAATATTTGATTTCATGAGACCTGACAATGCAGCAAAAATTCTGCAGGAGAAACAAATAATCTTTTTTGGATCTCATCAGTTTCAAGATATCTGAGTGAAGAATTTTTCAAAAAGATTATTCATTTCTCAAAAGCAGTCTCATCTACGACTGCATTAGCAAAAAATAAAAGTATAAAAACGGATGCATATAAAATTCTTCAAAAAGAAATGTGTGCAAAGCATAATGCCGATGTTGCAATACCTACACAGCTTATCCAGATATATAATTAGTAACCTTCATGTTACTAATGACAATTTATTTTTTTCATAAAAATTGTACTTAAATCTACATACAGAATTTTTTTTTAAATCAGATTTCATCTATTACCTAAAAACGACAAGGTTTCAGAAATTGCTGTATAAAAATCTGGGCTGTATTGCACAAGTTTTAGTGTCTTATTTCAAAATGTGGACAATTGCTTCTTCAAAGGAGTGGATGAGATAAGAAAAATGATTTAATCTGCGAGAGAGTGTGAGCAGGGAGAGGGAGAGGGATTATGGATTAGGAGGGGGGAGGGTGACAGAGAGGGGGAAACAGGATGAGGGAGATTGTGAATGTGAGTATGGGAGTGTTAGTGCATAAATGTGTGCGCAATAAGTGTGCGCATGTGTGACCAGGTGTGAATGATTTAAGCATATGGGGGAGAGAGGGAGAGAGGGAATGAGGGAGAGAGGGAGAGAGGGAGAGAGGGAAGGTGGGACGGAGGGAGGGAAGTGTGAGTGTGAGTGTGAGTGTGAGTGTGAGTGTGAGTGTGAGTGTGAGTGTGAGTGTGAGTGTGAGTGTGAGTGTGAGTGTGAGTGTGAGTGTGTGTGTGTGTGTGTGTGTGTGTGTGTGTGTGTGTGTGTGTGTGTGTGTGTGTGTGTGTGTGAGTGTGAGTGTGTGTGTGTGTGAGTGTGAGTGTGAGTGTGTGTGTGTGTGTGTGTGTGTGAGTGTGTGTGTGTGTGTGTGTGTGTGTGTGTGTGTGTGTGTGTGTGTGTGTGTGTGTGTGTGTGTGTGTGTGTGTGTGTGTGTGCATGAGAGAAATATATATCTTACAGTGACATCCACTAGATATCCTAGTACCTACAATTACTAAAGCATTTTCAACAGTTACTTGCTGACTGTATTTACAATAACAAAATTGTTGCCTGTAGTAAAATATTGACTCTTACATCATTTTTATTAAATATAATCACTCCTAGACTGCTAAAATTTGATATACAAAAGATGTGGAAAATTCATTCCAGTCTCAAAAATGAAGAAAAAAAACAATCATAGTTACAACCTTTTAAAATAAAACCTAACTGCGAGCCCATAATACAGCCATGTCTGTTAACCATTCAGGAAAAGATGAATAAAAATTTTACTACACTGAAGATCTGGACGTTGATTTAATTCGCAAAACGGACAGATTTTACTAATCCTCCCAGAAAATCCAATTCCATTTCTTCAACTGGTCTTCCCCCACGACAACAATGAGAATCAGAAGTGCGGTGATCAGCCAATTTACAATGAAGTACAGAGCCAGCATTGCTTTGCGGAATGTAGCACCCTGGAACGCAAGAAAAAAAGAATCTTAAATTGTATTACAATATAATCCTAAAAAGTGAAATGCAAGTATTCATTAAATCCTTACAGGAATAAGGATATATTACTTAAAATGCTGCTACAATAAAAAACATATATTATCAATTAAAATATTATCATTCAATTTATTACAATCAGTTGTAGTAGAGGTACAAAAAGGAGGATTTAACAAAAGCATCTCAATAAGACATCTCATACTCACTGGAGCATCTGTCCTTTTCTCCACAGGGTGCAGTGGGTTTCGACTGCCGTTCATTTCCTTCATTGGGAATACGTTGTTCCTACGTTCTTGCTTCGAGTCACTAACACACTGTCCAATCTGTGCAAAGACACCATTAATATATATTAACTGGAATTCTCTTTCATCTTGACAAAAAAAGGAAAAGAAAAAACAAAATATGGATCACTTTGATCATGACGAAAGTTATTGTCTTTTTATGATTTTGATGCAATATTGGATTTATTGACCCACTGGCAACCGATACATGTACTATGCACTGTAGTTCTGTTTTATCGGCCTTATTATACACAGATGGCTCAAAAAGTGCTGATTTCCCCATTCCTTTAATTTTCTGGTTAAGCCTATTTTTATAGTGCAATTGATATTGACACTGTTGATATTATTATTGACATTATGATTATTATAATATCAGTAACAATATTATTGGCAATACTATTGGCTATACAAAAGAAAATGCTATTCTTGCTAAAAAATAAGGAAAAAGGTTAACAGATGAGATAGACAGGACTAGTTGGTCACTTGGTGACTAAGCACTTGTGAGCTATGTATCTTTTGAACAAGATGAATAAGCTAAAATCATCTTGGACATTGCATGTATGCCTATACCATCCCAGTGCAATGGGTTAATCTACTTTTTAAAATTAATGATTAATGCTACCAGTATTAAAAATACTTGTGAAAATAGTTCAGTCATACAAGCAGTAAACCCTCCTTTTACAAAGACTCTTTTGTCATTGTTTTGGTTATGTGATTTTTCTGTATGGACAGTACATTGCCCCTCAAGTTTAGCAAACTAGATTACTAAACCTGAAAAAGCACACAAGCATCTTGTGTGAGTAAAATTTCAACTTCTAGCTGCTATGCATTGCTAATTATGCAAATCACCAAGCTCTGTTACGAAAAATAATTATCTAAAGTAAAATAAAACAGGATTGGAACCAAAGCAACAAATAACTTCAGCTGTAAGTTAACCACACAGCATCTGAAAGCAATAACTTACCGACAAAATAAGATGCATGATGCAGTGGAAAGCAATGAAGATGATCAGAATGAACATGGTCCAAGAAGGAGCATTGACCAACTCAAGCCCAAAGAAGATCGCTGTAATACCAATGATCTGTGCGCTGTTGCCAACAAACCAGTGAAGCCAATTGAAGACGGGACGCCTTCGGTGAGTTGGGGCGCAGCGACATAGAGCCATGAACGGTTGAATGAAACACAAACCTGGAATTGAAGAAGTAGATTACAAACTAGGAAAATAATGACTAGGGCTGTTTGGGAAATAGCTTCACTCTTCACATAAAATATCAGAACTAATGAACTAATTCTCCGTGCAGAAGATAACTCACCAGTTGAGACAATACCAAGTATAGCATGTGGGTTTACTTTGGGATCAAGCTCTGTCCATCCCTTAAGATAATAGGCAATAAGTACGACTCCAGCGATTGTGAGACCCCATGTCAGTCCCATGAAAAATCTGTGGAACTGAAAGTAAAAGATAGTAGAGTATCAGTATCTGCTTTGGTCTGGAGGATTCCTTAAACAAAGGTGTAAGGAGATCAAAGAATCAAAAGAAAGATTATACATTATCTTGTGTTTTCTGTTCTCCCTATAATTGTTTATTTACTACACTAGCATGTAAAGATTAGCTGATCCGCTTATGTGCCTCCTTGATGAGACATGATGGATAAATGCACTCAGTCATTTGTTTTCAGAAATTTTGCTTCAGATATATTCCTCATTCCTCTTTAATGGAGGTGGAGGTATGACTTCATATCAATAATTAAAAATGTTCCCATCATTAACCTAAACATTTTTTTGTAAAAGAAAGACAAAGAACACCTTTCGACACTGAAGAAACATACAAACTCAATCCCTTTAAGGATGGTACTGCATATTTTCTTTTACTAGCTAATATATTCATATTCAAAGAATTTTCAGGACATTTGAAACTTACATGGAACCACTGATCAATGCCACAGCAACGGCTCCTCAACCAAGTCTGCTTGTAATAGCGAGCCAAGATGATGCCACATGAAGCTGCACATATCCAAGCACCAATCATGAAACAGGCATGCAGAGTCTTGAACAATTCACTTGCAGCTTCCAGGGACTCAAATTCACTCAGGGAAGAAGTGCCAGAGGAGACCAAGCGATTGTCGTGGTAACGTAATCCATCTGTAACATTAGGATTTGTTAGGAGTTAAATTTTACTAAGATCTGTTTTCATCAAGTTAAAAAAACAGTAATGACAGCATTAACAAAAAGAATACATATGAAAAATTACATCCAAATACATACACATCAGAAATGAGCACTAAATAACAAGAACTATTCAATCACTTGCACTAAGAGCCAATAGCAATGAAAATAATGTCTACATATAGTTCTTTCTATCATAGAAAAAAAATCTTACATATAAAGAAGAAAAATGTCTTATCTACATAATGACCTATGAAAGTATGGACAGAAAATCCTATCATTAACTACTACACCAATTCTGACAATTAGAACAAAAGCCATGTACAAAGAATAATCTGGGATGGTGGATTACATTCTCTAACCATTTGCCTACCATCAGTTGCCACTACAAGCAACATGTATCAAATAATTTCAACCACCCTTTTATACTGCACAACCCATTATGTTTTAGATACTTTTAGGATCTACTGTAAAAAGGAAAGGCTAAGAAAGGTAACTCACTCTCAAAAGCTGGGCCTCTCGCCAGCATCAAATGGTAACGGTCGGAAGACAGATCAAAAGTTATTCCTTTAATTTCTGTGATTGTTTGCCGAATGAATGAACAATATAGTTCTCCATCAGATTGTAATGTCTTGACATCACTAAGTCCATATTTACTCTGCAAAGAAAAGGTTAGTTTTTATTCATGAGTAAATATTTACCTTTTCTTCAGTTGCAAACTTACTGTAAATTTTTTTTTTGACCTTCGAAGTTCTACCATCAAAGATATTTATATCAAACTTCTGTAATACAATATGTAAGCAAATTATGAATAGTATTATACAACTTTTACATCTTACAAGAAAAGACTAAAAATAATCTAGAAACACCTTGTATTTGTTAGAAATCACAAACTATTATCGTTTCAAACTCCCACATCAAATCAATAACATTAACATCTGAATATAATCAAACTAAACGGAAGAAAAGTCTCCTCACATTAGTCAGCAGTTCATTATTCTTTCCATTATTAAAAGCCATCAGCACATCTACTTCGCCGTTGAGACTTCTACAGGCCATCACACTGTCTGAGCCCTGGGGGAGAGAGGACAATACAATGGATACAATTATAAATGTGGCTAAGATGAATATATAATATATAATATAATATAAAGATATAATATAATATAAATTATATAATATAAATAATATAAATAATATAAGATAATATAAAGCATTACAAAAAAATGTGGTTAGTATAGCTGCAGAGGAGGAGGAAGAGGAGGAGATGATAAAAATCATGAAGGATATGGAAGATCCAGAACTTACTATTGGCATTATATCCTTTCCATTTCAGAAAAAAACAAGAGTAAAATCAATAACACTAATCAAAAACAAGTATCTGAAACCATGAATTCTTACCATCTTTTCATCATCTGAAAGAGCAGCAGCAACATAGCTGGTTGTGCTGGCCTTTCCAAGGATCTCAAACTGATATCCTGTTGCTACTCTTGTGTAAGTCATCAAAATATTACAGCTGTGGGAGAAAATGAAGATAGTTTTAGATTTCCATAAGCATTAAGGCTTCTTTCAACCATCAGTATTCATATGATGGGCAACAAATGTTATTTCAATACATAAAATTGGCAATAAATATTCTAATTAATCAGCAACATGTATTTCCACTACGTTACACATGAATATATTTCAACCCTGTTACATAAAGTTCTTTCCACATTTTTCCATTGTTACACAAAACTGATTAAATATTTCCACTTCAGTCACAGGTAAGAATTCCATGAAGAAATATCCATATATTTTCAATAATCTATAAGAAATTGCCTAAATATAATTCAGCACGTTGATAACATACTTCAGGTCATTTTCGCAGCCGGACGGGAAGCCAAAGCAGCCCTTTATCTGGCCACAGCCAAGGTAGATGTCCTCCTTGGAACGCTGCAGACTCTGGGATATCTGTTATTTAAAAAATACATTAGTAAATCTGTTCTGCATCATGGCTATTATGGCATGATGTTTTACTTTACTGTGTTGGGTTGTTTTCTGGCTTTATCTGATACGTTTAGCATAATGTGATAAAATGTAATATGTAGCATATTACAGAGAGGTTATAACAATGTTTCCAATTTAGGATCTAGTTTATAGTCATAATTATCCCAATAACCAAGTTATCAGCCTGAACAATAGAAGGAATATTTAGCACTGAAGTTATGTTGGAAAATATTTAAAAAGTAAATAAAATCAATTTATCGTGGTGTCTACATTCTGGTCAATTTATATAGGTATTGGTAATATCAATCAGTAATTCTTTATCCACCCCATTCTTGGATTTTTGTACAGTTGACAATGAAAATTAAGGATACAAGTTATTCACGTATGGAATCTGTATTCTTAATTCTGACAGCAACTATAAGAAAAAGAATAATGGTAATGAAATGGCACTAAATGTAACAGCAAAAGCATTAGAAAGGCTAACTTGGAAGAGCAAATTTTAATAATTGTAGAAGTATTAGAAAGATTAATCAAGAGGGATAGGCAATTAATAATGTATGATATATGGAACCATTATCAATCATGTAAACCAGCACCAAAAATATGAAAGAAAAAAAAGGAAAGAAAAAATAATATTTCAAAAAATCAAAAGTAAATATATTCCAAAGACATGCAACTTTCCACATGAAATGCAAGACCTTTCACACCACATTCCATCCATGCATCCAAACCAAACACCACCTTCATTATAAGAAACTGTAGGGAAAACCTTTTCCTTTTTCCTTTTCCCACTTGGACGATCACCTGAAGACCAGTGAGCCATACCAGACCCTTTCCGATGCTGTACTTATCTTTAGTGGATCCGACTCCTGCTTAAAGGTATATTCATGCAGATCATTTATAAGTCCGCCACCAGCAAATGCAAGCAATGTGTTTAAAGAAATTATGTTTATTATTAAAATCAATATTTCAAATATGTCACATTAATTAGATAAACCTTCACCATAAATGATTATTGTTTAATGTGTCTGGTTATATTTTTTTCCATCCATTTTTCACTCAGAAGAAATCAGTGTAAAATCAAATGTATAAAATCAAATACAATACTCTACTTCTTCTCAGTATTGTAAATATAGTAGAAGAACAAAAAATAAATGTTTTACAATCCAGGGAAATACATTAGTGTGACTTTTATTTAATTACTTTTTTCAGTAGAATAACTGATATCAGGCTGAGAATTGTTCAAATCTTCCTTTTAATTCTACTGTATTTAACAAATATTTCCCTGCTTGTAGTTAACAAAAACTTTTGACCCATCTACAATGAAGTGAAAAAAGCACTACTTATACTTGCATTGAAAAAATACTTTACTCTTATTTGCAAGTTTTTTAATACCATTACATGATAAACCCTAGACCTCTGTTAATGCAACTTATTCTTCTGTCAGAGTACTAACAATGGAGAGGCCTTCAATTGGTCGCCTAGGAGCACGTGTGGTGGCGGCTTTGACGGTGGTTGTTGGCTTTCCTGTGGTGGTCGTGGTGGTCTTGAAGCGGTTAAACAAACCAAATCTGCGATTTGGCTTATCTCTGTTCCCTTCTGCTGGGGCCTGGGTTTCTCTGGTTCTTTCTGTACTAGGACTATCATTCTCACTAATGGAACTACTAGGACTATTGGTAGTTGTGGAGAGGGAAGTTGTAGGTAAGGAACTAGACGTGGGAGGAGGAGGAGGAGAACTATCATCAGCTTCACTGAGGTCATTCTCAACTACAGCCACACTAGGTGCATCAACCACACTGATGACAACATCACCGGCATTCTCTGCAGGATCTGTATCTACAGCTGGGCTTACAGGAGCTGGGCTTGTGGTAGTGGTTGTGGTTGTGGTTGTAGTTGTAGTGGTGGTTGTGGAAGGGGATGTGTTTGCTGTAGTGGGTGTGCCAGAGTCCTGAGGAACGGAACGCTTGGTGACAGTCACTTTCTCTGATGTAACCCCAGCCCAGAAGGTGTCATATGACTTCACGAAGGATCCCCTGGAAATAAAGACAGGCATTAGCATAAATGGTTCTGGTGCATCACTTGACAATATCCTTATAGAAAAACTGATTTATGAGTATGCTCCAACTGTATTTTCTTGTACTCTGATCTGCTCTTTCAAATGTTAATATCAAAACCTGATCTTCAACAAGGACAAAATGCAAAACAGAAACTTTAAGCAGTCACCAGAGGGCCAACTGATATACAAGTGTAACTAAATACTGACTAGCAATAATACTGCATAAATCACTTATGTAATCATAGAGATTCATAAACGCAGGACAGACTCATCCTAAGATGAGTACCTTTATGCAAAATAACAACACATACTATGTATATGTAGTACAATGCTAAAGAAAAACAAAATTTTAAGCACTAAGCATTATCAGACATTTGCTAGATAGACAGATATTTCTTTAAACTTAACAAATAGAAAAGCAGGTTGTGTTGCAGACACAGATGAATGTACAATGTTTTTAAGGGAGCACCATCTGCCACACTTCACAAGACATGTGAGCAATGGAAAGTCATCATTAGAAATAGAAGACCAAAGTGGCTATATAACAGGTAGACACTAATTGTAAATAATGAGCACAAATTCCAGTCTTCTATTGCTCTCTATTTAAGACTTTCAATGACACCTACATGAGAATTACACCATTCAGTAAAAGTTTGGAGGGGTGTATACCTCCTGCTAATAAGATATTTCGTAATATAAGCATCCATTACAGTGATAAAGAAAGTTTGCCAGAAGATGGATAACCCGAAACTAGTGGTGCTAAGGAATCAAATGAAAAAGAATCTTCTATACCTATCATTCCCAAGAGATCGAGTAAACCCAGGAAAACCTAATACCCTGAACCTTGCTTGAACAACTCTGCCAGATGCGGGTGATCAAGTTTTTTTTTCTGAACTCCACCAATGCCAAGAAGAATCGAGTGGGTGCATAAAGGATACACTCCATAAAAAAACAGTATTGTACAAAAAACTTTTTTTTTATTTTAGAAACTAATGATAAGAGGTACAGGTTGACAGGAGCGCCTATATAGAGACGGCCTCCTTCCCCACTCCCTCCTCTTCCCTCCCCTAACCTGCTATCATGTTGGAAACCAATCAGTGAAGAGAGAGTTTTAGTGTATCAGTGGAGGCAAGAGACAGGCAGAAAGAGAGAGAGTCTGTGTGACGCATCACTTCCCTCAACAGAAGCTCTCCAAATTCTTCATTTCTCTTCTGATTCACGCAAACATGTCCTCCCAACATTCGCTTGATGCAAGGGAATCTAGAATGTCCTGCAATATGTAATTCACCAAACACAGCGCCCTCAATCATGACCACCTGCTGATGTAAAGTGAAGGCCACGGTCCCCTCCAGCACCCTAACCCCTACCCTACCCCCTCTTCCACCCCCTCCTCCAACCCCCACCCTATCCCCCTCCTCCAACCCCCACCCCACCCCCTCCTCCAACCCCCATCCCCGACCCCCTCCTCCAACCTCCACCCTACACCCCCCTCCAACCCCCATCCCCCACCCCCTCCTCCAACACCCCACCCCACCCCACCCCCACCTCCAACCCCCCACCCCACCCCACCCCACCCCCTCCCCCAACCCCCCACCCCACCCCACCCCCTCCTCCCACTTAGCACACGAAACTCGCTGCGGTCACGACTCAATAACCATCTTTATATCACTCTCTTGAACCATCGGCTCTGCAACGCGGCTGCCATCTTGAGGTTGTTGCTAATGGTACCTGGGCGCATTAATAACTACTTTTCCCACAAAACCGGAACTCAGATGATGGCCTTTAGGAGAAATTTCCATCTCCGGACGGTTGCTAGCCATCTTTATATTAGTCAGACCATTCATTTATTTTTTAAATCTTTATTGCCAGACTAGTAATAGTCGAAGCTTCTCCAGCAATTCTCGCGCGAGTAAAAATTGCATTCTTTATTGCCTGATTTTTTTCTTTATCGCGAGAGTAAAAATTA
>NC_091571.1:2491606-2497628 GCF_042767895.1 Penaeus vannamei | reverse complement strand
GTCTCCCCCTGCCATTAGCTACAGCTGGCAGACCGTGATTACGGAGACAAAAGACATACGGGCTGCGCATTCGTGGAAAGTAGCCCTTACGACGCAGAACAAATGTGTTGCTGCCAGGTCGTTATATCCTTTTTTTATTGTTGTCGACACGTAACCTTTAATCGAATGACCTTCTATCAGGGGGAGTCTCTAGTAGGTGACCCTCAAGCAGGTGAGCCTCCAAGAGATGTCCTTCCATCAGGTGAGCCTCCCAGGTGTCCCTTCAAGGTGCCCCCCCCCCATCAAATGACCCTCTTCCAGGTGACCCTCCACTAGGTGTTCCCCCATCAAATGACCCCTCTTTCAGGTGAGCCTCCCAGGTGCCCCTCCATCAAATGACCCCTCTTTCAGGTGAGCCTCCCAGGTGCCCCTCCATCAAATGACCCCTCTTACAGATGAGCCTCCCAGGTGCCCCGCCATCAAACGACCCCTCCTGCAGGTGAATACGCTCTGCAGGTGAGGAGAAGCTCGAGAAACCCGCCGCCACCTCCCCGCACCTTGACATCCCCCGTCCCTTCCGCCGAAGTGAAGTCACCTCGCCCATTGTTCCGTCGAGTGCGGGAACTCACGTGACTCAACGTGTCCTTCAAACGCACATTCTCTCTTTTTCTTTTTATTTCATTGTTAGCGAGATGTGTCAATGAGGTCAGAGGTTGATTTTTTTCTTCGCGAAATTCTCATGGTTTAATCGTCTTCAATCTGCTCTCAATGGCGGTGAAATTTGAATTTATACACTTTTTTTTCTAATTCATGATAGGTATACATAGTTCTCAGCGTTTTTTTGTATGACATTTACAAGAAAAATGACCCTTCCTGTCTTTCATTTGGCGTTACGAAACAATTTCCCATATGACAGCGTGACAATGACAGGTGCGTGTGTCATTCGGGGAATTCCTCGTGACACACTTCCTATCCTTCCCTCCCGGCATATACGAGAACATATCCCAGATCTTTCTTTTTTATTCTTTTTATATCTAAATATATATATATATATATATATATTCCTGAAGTTATTTTCCACCAAGGAACTAACACCTCGTTTCCGGCACCGCCCACACCCTTCCTCTCCCCCCCTCCTACCCCTCCCCCCACCCCCAATGCCACCCGCCCACTTAAAGATCACACACACACACGTCACGACTGGCAAGCTTTAGTGCCCTTCTTTCCCAGTAAAGCTGCCTCGTCAGGTGACCTTCCCCCTCCCCTCCTTCCTTCACCTCTCCTCTCCTCCTCTCTTTCTTTCTTTCTTTCCTCCTTCCTTCCTCCGTCTCCCCCTCCCTCCCTTCCTTTCTCCGTCTCCCACTCCCTCCCTTCGTTTCTCCGTCTCTCACTCCCTCTCTCTCTTCCTCTCTTCCTTCCTTCCTTCCTCCCTCCCTCTCTCCCTTCCTTCCTTCCTTCCGCCCCTCCATCCTTCTCTTCCTCCTCCCTCCCTTCACCCAACACCCCCGCAAAGGCCTCCACGTGACCTTTCCACTCCCCCTCCCCTACCCGCGTCCCCCACACACCTAATACCCTACCCTCCTCCCCCTCCGCCCTAAGCCCCACCCTCCACACACCCAATACCCTCCCCCTCCCTCCTCACCCACCCACGCCCAATGCCCTCCCCCTCCCCCTCACCCCACCGCGCCCAATGCCCTACCCCCCACCCTCCCGCCTACGCACCCTAAGAGCCATGAGGGCGTTGTGGATCGACCACCTGAGCTCATTACGACTTCCAGGTGCCTTCTGGCACAGCGGGCCAAGGACGACCTTCTGCACCCCCCCCCCCGCCCCTCCCTCCCAGTGCCCCAGGCTGGCTGGTTCTTGCGAGTCAGCATCAGATGAAAGGAAAGGAAAAGGAAATAAAGAAAAGAAAGAGGAGGAGGGCAAGCAAAGAGAGAGAGAGAGAGAGAGAGAGAGAGAGAGAGAGAGAGAGAGAAGAGAAAGAAAGAAAGAAAGAAAGAAAGAAAGAAAGAAAGAAAGAAAGAGAAAGAGAGAAAAGAGAGAGAATAGAGAAGAGAAGAAAGAAAGAAAGAGACAGAAAGAAAGACAGAGAGAGAGAGAGAGAGAGAGAGAGAGAGAGAGAGAGAGAGAGAGAAAGGGAGGGAGGGAGGGAGGGAGAGAGAAGAAAGAAAGAAAGGGAGGGAGTGAGTGAGTGAGTGAGAGAGAGAGGGATAGAGAGAAAGAGAAAGTCAGAAACAAAGAGCAATCCTTAAAACACACCCATAACATACCACAAACACACAAGCACACACACCCAACCTCTTCGTCATTATATAAACCAAGTTCCCTCTTACATAAATCATAAAAAATACAAAAAAAAAAGATAATAAGATGCAAATAATAATGATTATACCCTCTCCTCATACCCATTACATAACCCAAGACTTCCTCACAATGCAATAGGCCAAAGTGATACATCTTGCAACATTTCTGCAACGAAGAGGAGGAATCTGTTGTTGTAAGAGCTGGAGGTGGAAGAGGAGTGTGTCTTGCTGGGAAGGGTACCGCTGGGAACAGGGATACGAACGGGACAGAGACAGAAAATAGACAGGAATCGAGATCGTGCTTAAAAATAGACCTAAACTCGGACTCAGAACGGGGAAGCAGAGAGGGGGGTGGGGTGGGGAGTACGAACGGGATGGGAACGGCTTGTGAACGGACTCGAGAACGTGCTTAAAAATAGGCCTAAACTCGGACTCAGAACAGGAACGTGCAAAAGAACAGGGTAGGGATGGCTTCAGATATGCCAAGAACGACACTTAAAGAAGACACTGCGAACCATAAAAAAGCTAAACAAAAACCGTAAAAAGATCAGGAGAGTGCACAAAGTACAGTCCAAGAGCTAAGAAACTAAGAATCACACACTCACACATCGCGACTCCAAGTTGAAATGCCCTTCTAAAAGAATAAAAACAACCACTAACATACAAAAACAACTAAACCAATAAACAAAAACAAACAAACAAACAAACTAAAATAACTCCAAAACAACTAAACCAATATCCAAAAAAATAATAACTAACCATAACTCCAAACCTTCAAACAATATCAAAAAATAAAAACATAAAACTAAAACAACTCAAAGAGGCTAAAAAAAAAAAAAACGAACTGAACAGGACACCTTTTCAGAACCTAAAAAAAAAAAAAAAAAAAAAAAAAAAAAAAACCTTAATTACGGAAGGAGGCAAAAATACAAAAATACAAAAGATTCCCTCCGACGACGGTACGTCCCTTCACGTCCACTTCACGAGAAGGCGCGGCGAGGAGGAGTACATTCGACCTCGAACAGCAGCCAGCAGCAGTCGCGGAAGGAACGGACAGGGCGTCCATTGAGCCCCTTAAATCTCACGGGGAATTAGGACTTTCAGAGGAAAACTTCACACTCGAGGTCACACTCGGTCGGATTATATTTATATTAGGGAGAGGAATGGGGAGGGGGAGGGAAGGGGAAAGGGATAAGAGCAGAAATGGGAAAAGAAGAGAAAAGGAGAAGAAAGAAAGACAGATGATAATGAGAAAGTTCGAAACTATATATATATATATATATATATATATATATATATATATATATATATATATATATATATATATATAGACAGAGACCAAGCAACTTAGAACAAACAAAAAAGACAAAAAAAAAAAAAAAAAAAAAAAAAAAAAGATTCCCATCCACCCAAAGAAAGGAATCCCCCAAATTAACAAAGACTTTCCTAAGAAAAAAAAACACCAAGACTTAACGAATTCTCGACCTCGTTAAAACGCCCACTTGGAGAAGAGTCCACGCCGGCGCTTCCTCCAGCTGATTTTCCCAAAGGTCAAGTATAATGAACTTTATTTTTTTCTTTTTCTTAATTCCAGTCGTACTTCTGCCACTTCTCCGAAATTCCTTTTATCATTTATCCGGTGTATTATGCAACTGTAAAAACATATATACAAATTACATAGATAGATAGATAGATAGATAGATAGATAGATAGATAGATAGATAGATAGATAGATAGATAGATAGATAGATAGATAGACAGACAGACAGACAGACAGACAGACAGACAGACAGACAGACAGACAGACAGAGACAGACAGACAGACAGATAGATAGATAGATAGATAGATATAGATATATAATTCCATATCATAAATTAAAAATATATAGTACATTCCGAAAATGCTTTTTATTTTCTTTTAAATTTCAGCTTATCCGAAATTCTTCTATTATTAATCCAGTGCAATATGTAACTGCATATAAACATATATAAAAGATATAATTCCATATTACAAATATAAGATATGCAGTACATTCCAAAAATTATCTTTATTATTATTTTTTTTTATTCCATCCGTACCTCTACCACTTTTCCAAAATTCTTCTATCATTCACCCGCTGTAATATACAACTGTAAACAAACAAATAAAAAAAATAATTCGACAGCATAAACAACAAAAAAAAAAGTATATTCCGTACCATCAGCCAATCACACATCCTAACAACCATTTTACCTAATAGATTATCAATAAACCTTAATATTCCACGTCCTGCACATTTATCAACTTACATACCTCAACACAAACCAATGTCACGGTCTAAATAGCCGATTCAAGCAGCTTACTCAATAGAATTCTTAATAACTTTATCACTTTCAGATACGTGAATCATGCAGTCAATGATTAGCTGTCGTGAGTCCCAGATTATTTGACTTAATCACGTTTTGTTTGTATATCGTTTTAGGTTAAGCAGTTATTGATATTTTTTTTCAAGAAATAGGACGATGTCTAACAAATATTTAGTCATGGTTGTTTTTCTTCTTCTTCTCCTCCTTTCTTTCTTTCTTTCTCTCTCTCTCTCTTTTTGTTGTTGTTGTTGTTGTTGTTGTTGTTGTTGCTTAAGCCATATTTTCGTCGTATTCATCTTCTCTTCACGAACCAATACCCATATTTTCCCCAACAAGTGCGCAATATCTTTTCAAAAATAACAAAAAAACTAAAAAATACGTTAACAATAATAACAAAGTGCATCAGTTCACCTTTTCAATTCATTTCCTAGAAAAAATATATATGTATGATGATGATGATGATGATGATGATGATGATGATGATGATGATGATGATGATGATGATGATGATGATGATGATGATGATGATGATGATGATGATTATGATAAATAAATAATAATAATAATAATAATAATAATAATAATAATAATAATAATAATAATGATAATAATAATAATAATAATAATAATAATAATAATAATAATAATAATAATAATAATAATAATAATAATAACAATAATAATGATAACAACAATAAAATAATAAATAAAAAAATGCGTACAAAGCATGGAAGTCTCATTCCACCGTTCCACTCAAAGGTGCTTTTCTCTATCGCCAAAGCAATTTTCTAAACGAGGTCTGCATAAACTACAGATAACATTCTGTTTTAATTAGCATTATCAGCTTTTATTACTGCTGTTATTGCTGCTTTCTGCACGAGCATGTTTATTTTTTTCTTTTCTTTTCTTTTACAAAAAAGCTGGATAATATACCATCCGTGTTAATTTTTTTCCTAATTACATGATGAAACTACTGCATCAAAAAGAATAAATGAATGAACGGATAAATAAATAAACTCAGTAATTCCAAAACAAGAGAATAAATAAATAAACAACTATATCAATAAATTTAATAATTCCACAAGCAGTTTGGATGGTTAACATGGAATTACCAGTCCAGTGCAAGCCAAATAATTGCTATCAACTATATCACGGCTATTTGGATAATCTCCTGATTTTCCAATTAAGGAAACTCATAAAATTACCCGTTCTTAATACCCATTACCTATTTTCAGTACACGTTAGCTTCACCCAGAATACGTTCTTTACGTTCAAATAGACATTACCCATTCTCGATGAACGTTCTCAGCAGCATAATTCCCCATTTTCAATATTTATTTCTCATTCCAAACATACATGGTCCATTTTTCTTTTTTTTCATATTTCATGTT
>NC_091571.1:2451606-2476606 GCF_042767895.1 Penaeus vannamei | reverse complement strand
AGAGAGAGAGAGAGAGAGAGAGAGAGAGCAAGCGAGAGAGAGAGAGAGAGAGCAAGCGAGAGAGAGAGAGAGAGAGCAAGCGAGAGAGAGAGAGAGAGAGCAAGCGAGAGAGAGAGAGAGAGCAAGCGAGAGAGAGAGAGAGAGCAAGCGAGAGAGAGAGAGAGAGCAAGCGAGAGAGAGAGAGAGAGAGAGCAAGCGAGAGAGAGAGAGAGAGAGAGAGAGAGAGAGAGAGAGAGAGAGAGAGAGAGAGAGAGAGAGAGAGAGAGAGAGAGAGAGAGAGAGAGAGAGAGAAAGAGAAAGAGAGAGAGACTAGATTTTATTTCCTCATTAACCCATCACAATCAGAGCATGAGTGTTGGCACCTCATGTGTCATGTCATGCCACTTACATTCTAAATTCCGATCACGTTCTCTCACATCTCCACTGACCTCTCATTAAAATCAGAAATATGCTTCTCCATTAAATCGGTGTTAAGGTCAAAGCTCACAATCTATTAATCGGCCAATTTAATTCGCCATCGATTCCACTTCTGTAATTCCAATTTTTGAAAAGCGAAAACGAGAAAAAAATAACGATCATTTTCTCTCTCTAAAACCCGCGTTAATCTTTTTCACACGAACTAAAAGGCGTGGTCGATAAAGAAAAAAATAGAAAAAGAAAAAGAAATAAATATATATAGAAATCGAAATAAAAAATCAATCTTCCACCCCCCCCCCTCCTAAAAAAAAAAAAAAAAAAAAAAAAAACGAAAAAGCGAAAAAGCGAAAAAAAAGTCCAAAACAAAATTCAAAATAAACCATTCTTAAACAGCGCGAAATCCTATACGAAAACAACAAAAAACAACAACAACAACAACAACAATAATAATAATAATAATAATGATAATAATAATAATAACAATAACAATAATAATAACGATAACGATAACGATAACGATAGCAATAACGATAACGATAGCGGTAATGATAATGATAATGATAATGATAATAATAATAATAATAATAATAATAATTAAATAAATAAATCAATCAATCAACAGGCCAACACAAAATACACCTCACAACGACCACTTCCCAAACAACCCCCCCCCACCTCCTACATCTACCCCCCTCCCCCTCCCCCCCAAATGAATTCCCCGAACCCCTTACCACTCGCTTCGCATGAGCCAAATTACCGCCTGCCACCAACCCGTGCATGACAACGAACACTAATTATTAACGCCGGTGCCTACCTCGACTTTCCCCGCACCGGTAGGCCTACAATCCAACATGGCGTGCGCGCGTAGACCGGACAAAAGGAACTGCAGCCTACGTACACAACTAATTCCCATACCCAATGCACTTCGGTGATATATCTTTCGCATACCCAATGCACTTCGGTGATATATCTTTCGCATACCCAATGCACTTCGGTAATATATCTTTCGCATACCCAATGCACTTCGGTGATATATCTTTCGCATACCCAATGCACTTCGATAATATATCTTTCGCATACCCAATGCACTTCGGTGATATATCTTTCGCATACCCAATGCACTTCGGTGATATATCTTTCGCATACCCAATGCACTTCGGTGACACATCTTTCTGCCTCTTGCGTGAATCTGCATATAGCATTCTATTTCCACGCTTCCCAATAATAAGGTCGAGGTTTACCGCCGCTACGATTACTCTCGGTCTATGTTGTTGACAAGGCCGTCTCGCTCCACAGGTGGTTCTATGTGGCGAGTCTGGGGACATGTGGTTTGGGGTTCCTTGGCCGCATGACTGCTTTCTGTGCCTGTCCATCTGCGCCGTGCACTGCGTAGTAAGATTTGCGTTTAAAATATTTGTGTGCATGTGTGCGCAATTAGTTTGTGTGAGTGAGTGAGTGAGTGAGTGAGTGAGTGAGTGAGTGAGTGTGTGTGTGTATAAACATGTGTATATCATTGTTTGTGTGTACACACACACATACATACACACAAAAAACATACACAGACACACATGCACACCTACATACATACATACATACACATGCATACATAAATACACACACACACACACACGCACACACACACGCACACACACACACACACACACACACACACACACACACACACACACACACACGCACACACACACACACACACACACACACACACACACACACACACAACCCCTCAGCCAGCCAACCAACCGCCTTGCTTACCAGCGCCGACGAATCAACGCACGACCAGCCGACAGAATGGCAAGCAGGGTCGTCAAGTTACGCCACAGACACCACACGCAGCCACAGACGACGCTCGCCCTCACACACACAGCCACAGACGACGCTCGCCCTCACCTCGTGTGTATTTAACCCCCTTCCCTGTCATCTACACCCCCCCCCCCCACCACACCCCCGCTGTCATGTGAGCAATGACTTTTTAAAGAGTTCGAGATTTTATCTACGTCTTTTTCCCCCGTCTATCTGTCGCTACCAATACAACTTTTTTTTTCTTCATTACAACCGTTCATATCTACCGTCAGTTTTGTACCATTTTTTTTTCTTCACCGTGTCCCCCGTTGTCCACAATGTACAATCTCAATCAACAAGAACAACGCGTTACATCTCTCCTCAAATAACAAAAATAAAAACCGTAAGATTTTATATAAAAAAGAATTCTACCGCCAAACTTGTAAGCATTACCTTGCAATCACAGTCTGTTTATCTCCAAGTTATCTACAATTGCGTCGTGAACTTAAATCCAAGGTTAATCAGTAATCCGAAGTCCATTTATATATATATATATATATATATATATATATATATATATATATATATATATATATATATATATATATATATATAGAGAGAGAGAGAGAGAGAGAGAGAGAGAGAGAGAGAGAGAGAGAGAGAGAGAGAGAGAGAGAGAGAGAGAGAGAGAGAGAGAGAGAGAGAGAGAGAGGAGAGAGGGAGAGAGGGAGAGGGGGAGAGAGAGAGAGAGAGAGAGAGAGAGAGAGAGAGAGAGAGAGAGAGAGAGAGAGAGAGAGAGAGAGAGAGAGAGAGAGAGAGAGAGAGAGAGAGAGAGAGAGAGAGAGAGAGAGAGAGATACGGAGATATATCAGAGTTGAGACGTGTTATTAAAAATAATAATAATACTATCAGTTCACAAGTGCCATTGAATTGGTTCGACGTGGTACAAGGTATCTTAGTGGCCGATAACACCTTGTGCTATCTATATTACCTTTAATCTTTAATGAGAGAAGCACGTAATCACTAGGTGTTGGCAAGCACGATAAAAAGATAGGGAATATTGACAAAATTCTCCTGAAAAGCGTAACAGAAGGATATGTACACACAGATTGTCATAGCTGAGATTTTCCTGTCGAAAGACCGCAATTCAATGGAAATATAACCAAAATTAAAAACAATATTAAATATAAAGATTTAATTTTGGTAGATACGTAAAAATGACAACGGCTAAAAATAACAACAAAATAGATAAATCAATAACAAGTTTACATAACCCAACCTAAATCTCGCGCGGTAGGCCTATAACGCCAACAACAACAACAACAAAAACAAATATATAAACAACAGGAAAAGAAGAACAGAGAACAATTAGCATAACCGCCTATAAAGAAAAAAAACTAGGAAAAAAAGGGGGAGTTAGCATAACCTCCAAGAAAACACTAGGAAGAAAAGAGGGAGTTGGCATAACCTCCAAGAAAACACTAGGAAAAAAAGTGTCCTAACTTCCTTCTTCCTTCACCCTTTTACACGACACTGGGATATATTTGTCCAAAACGAAGACGATGACTCACATCCTCAACCTTTGTACTCATGGATGACCCATCAGTGACTCAGCTGAACACCTCACGTGCTTCCCGAGGATTTAAGGAAAAGGTAGGAGAGAGGGGAGGGGGGAGATGAGGGAAGGGAGGAGGGGATAGGTGGAAAGGAGGGGAGATGAGGGAAGGGGAGAGAGGGTGGAGAGAGGGGGAAAGAGGGGGAAGGGGGAGGAAGGGGAGGAGGGGAGAGAGGTTGGAGGGAGAGAGGGGAGAGGAGGGAAGAAGGAGAGAGGAGGGAAGAAGGAGAGGAGGGAAGAGGGAGGTGGGGAGAGGGAAGAGAGGGTAGGAGAGGGGAGAGGGAGAGAGAGAGGGTAGGGATGAGGGGAGGAGGGAGGGGTGGAAGAGGGAGGAAAGAGAGGAAGAGAGAGAGGGAAGAGGGGGGAGGTGGGAGAGAGAGAGGAGAGAGAGAGGGAGAGAGGGAGAGAGGGAGATAGGGAGATGGGGGAAGGGGGAGAGAGGAGAGAGTGGGGAAGGGAGGAGAGAGGAGAGGGGGAAGGGCGTGGAGTAGGTTACTTCTTGGACTCGGGGGAAAAGTACCTTTAAATGTACCGGTGAACTGACCCCAAAAGTACACTAATGTTGAGTAGGAGTATTTCGATTTTAGTTGCGATAAAAAAATAAAAACAATGATAATTATTGATGATTTATGATGATGATGATGACAAGAATGACAATAATGCCAATAAAACAATAACAATAAAAATAAAAATAACAATAATGATAATAAAAGTAAGAACAATAATAACAGCAATGAAACCTACAAGGCTACGTGCTTTGTCCTAAAAAAAAAAGTATTTGAACATCACTTACAACGTAAAAAATATGAATCCAAACAACATGAATCCACAACACGCAACCTAATTTTCAAGACAATGACACATATTTATGGCCACGAGAAGAGGCTACAAATACTGGAAAGCCCCATGTTCAAGTTGCATAAAAAAAGGCATAATCAAGTTGATTTAGAGAAAGGGGTACATTGCAATACGTAAGAAAACTCATTTGGAGGTTATACATTTAGAGATTAAATGTGACGAGAGGCTAAGGAGAGAAATACCTCTGGTTCTTATATCTTGGCAAGGAATTTAAATGCAAGAGAAAATATTTATGTATACTGTAAAATTGTATCAGAGCTGCATAGTTATTCTTGTCTGTCTCACCAGGCAGAGATAAACAAATCAATAAATAACATCTTATTTCAATGTTTCCCTCCTTATCCTCTTTCCTTTTCCCCTTCTATTCATTCCCTTTCTTTTTCTATTTTCTTTTCCTTTTTCTTCTACTCATGACCACCCTCAAAGTATTTATAATGTAAAATTGTATCAGATCTGCGGTTATTCTTGTCTGTCTCACCAAGCATAGAAAAACAAATCAATAAATAACATCTTATTTCAATGTTCCCCTTCTCATCCTCTTTCCTTTCCCCCTTCTATTCATTCCCCTTCTTTATTCTTTTCTATTTTCTTTTCCTTTTTCTTCTACTCATGACCACCCTCAAAGTATTTATAATGTAAAATTGTATCAGATCTGCGGTTATTCTTGTCTGTCTCACCAAGCATAGAAAAACAAATCAATAAATAACATCTTATTTCTATGTTTCCCTTCTTATCCTCTTACCTTTTCCCCTTCTATTCATTCCCCTTCTTTATTCCTTTCTTTTTTCTTTTTCTTCTACTCATGACCGCCCTCAAAGCGTCCCTCATACCCCCCTCTCCTCCTCCACCTCCCTCACCTCCTCCTCTACCTCCTCCCCCACCACCTACTCCCTCTCCAGCAAATACATACGTCACTACACTGGATTCAGAATTCAGAACACAACCACAGCTTTTCTTCCTCTGAATAACACAACTAGAATTCTCGAGCCTGTCGATTCGAAAAGGAATTTCCTCCCAGCGGACCAGTGCACCGAGGCATTATAGAACAAATTCCTGAACGCCGTGTCCTTGGTGAACAAAAGCCATTTTAAGATATTTTTTAAACTGCGGAAATACACAATCACGATGTCTCAAAAAGAAAAAGAAAAATGGTTCGACACTTTTTGGAAAAAATGAAGAGCAAAAAGTATAAGAAAGCAATATACACATAGAAGAGGTTTACTTGAAAATTCATCTCAAACTTCCATCAAACCTTTCTTTAATGTTATTTTTTTTTCTTTTATTATCAACATGGAAGAGCATTTTGACTTTAATTTTCCACGAGCAGCCATCAACACGAAGCTTCTCGTAGGTGATTCAAAGTAGTTTATGACGGACAGACGCCACAGAAAAGACTTAAAATAATTCATCGAGATCATGAACAGTGACTCTCCCACCCCATTTGAGAGAGCAGAACCGGGTGTTGATGCCCCTGTGGGTGTCACCGGTCCGGGTGCGTGAGACGGCGGGTACGGGGACTCGGAGGACTGGACTGGTAATACCGGGAGAACCGGTGAAGAGGGAGGGGGGAGTGGGTTGGAGGTGGAGGAAGGGGAGGAGAGGGAGTAGGTGGTGGGGGAGGAGGTAGAGGAGGGGGAGGAGGTGGTGGGGGAGGAGGGGAGGGAGGGAGAGGTAGCAGGAGAGAGGAGGAGGAGCAGGAGGTGGAGGGGAGTTGGAAGGAGATGGAGGAGGAGGAGGGGAGGAGGAGAGAAGGAGAGAGGAGGGGGGAGGAAAGGGAGAAGGAGGGGGTGGAGGGAGGGGGAAGGGGGCAGACTCGACAGACGACGTCGGGTCCTCACAAACCCAGCCGGCCATCGACCAATGCCCTGTGGGATCTTCTCTTCCACCACCTGCTATACCTTGACCTCCACCTGCTCCCCCTACTCCACTCCCATCGCCTCCGCCTTCGTCCTCTACTCATCCCTGACTTCCATCACATCCACATCCACCTCTATAACCTCCACCTCCACATCCTCTCTCCCTCCCCCCTCTTTCCACCTCCCACCTCCTCCCTCCTCCCTCCTCCCTACTCCCTCCATCTCCACTTCCCTCCACTCCTCCTCCTTCTCCTCTTCCTCTCACCTCCTCCTCCTTCCTCCTCCTACTCCCTCCCATCTCCACCTGTTGTTCCTCCCTACTCTCTCCTTCTTCCCTCCTCCCCTCCCCATCCCCCCACCAACAACTCCACCCCACTCCCACCACCACATCCCCCTTCCCCCACCACTCACCACACATCCCCCTTCCCCCACCACCCCCTCCCCTCCTCCCCACCACCACCTGCCCTCACACTCCCACTCCCCACCACCCCACCACCCCCCACCCTCCACCCACTCTCCCCACCATCTCCCCCCACCCCCCACACCCCCACCACCCGTTCACCAATCGGCCTCCGCCCATAAGGTCACGGCGTTGCGTGTCCCTTATCTGCGATTCATGGATTTGCTTATCTATTCATCCTTATCAAACAGCGTGGCATTGCTTGTCCGGTGACTGCGTTCACCTTGAATACCTCATGTGTTTGTCTGTCTGTATCTGGTTTATATCTATCTATCTATCTATCTCACATTTTAAACTATCTATCAATATCTTCATCTATCTACATATACCTATATATAAATAAATAAATAAATAAATAAATAAACATATATATATATATATATATATATATATATATATATATACTTACTTATCTACCTATTATATATCTATATATCTATATATCTATCTATTATCTATATATCTATTTATACACATATATATAAACAGAAACATATTTTTACCTATCTACATATACAAATCTATTCATATCTAACCACCTATCTATCTATCTATCTATCTATCTATCTATCTATCTGTCTGTCTGTCTGTCTGTCTGTCTGTCTGTCTGTCTGTCAATCTATCTATCTATTTATCTATCTATCTATATCTATCTATATCTATCTATCTGCATATTTTACGTATCTACAAATACAAATCTATCCATATCTAACCACCTATCTATCTATCTATCTATCTATCTATCTATCTATCTATCTATCTATATATATATATATATATATATATATATATATATATCAATCTGCATATTTTACACCGTTTAAACATACCGATCTTCCAAGAGATAAAAAAAACTGAATACAGTATATTCGGAAGTAAACAAAAAAAAATGTTGCTCGTCACCTTGCAAGATTATCTCTGAGCATCGCTGAAAATAACAACAGATATGCGACTCAATTTGCAATGGCTGGCGATCTCTTTTATAAGACTCCCTTGTCATGGTGATGTATACTTTAACACTCTTCTCCCTCTCTCTTTCTTGTTCTCTTTCTCTCTCTCTCTCTGTCTCTCTTTCTTTCATGTTCTCTTTCTATTTCTCTCTCTCTCTCTCTCTCTCTCTCTCTCTCTCTCTCTCTCTCTCTCTCTCTCTCTCTCTCTCTCTCTCTCTCTCTCTCTCCCTTCCCTCCCTCTCTCCTTCTCCCCCAAGACCTTGCTCCACTATCCCCTGCACGCGACCTTCGCAGCTTCCCTCTCCTCTGGCCTCCCATGACTTCCTCATCCCCTCTTCCTTCTTTCTCCCTCTCTTCCTCTACATTCCCTCCCCCATCCCCCATCAAACCCTCTCCTCCCCCCATCCCCCTCTTCCCTTTCCCCTTTCTCCCCAGCCAACCCCCTCCTCCTCCTTCCATCACCTTCCTTCCCTTTCTCCCCAGCCATCCCCCCTCCCACTCCCCATCCCCCTCCCTTCCCTTTTTCCCCACCCAACCCTCTCCTCCCCCATCCCCCTTCCTCCCCTTTCTCCCCCAGCCAACCCCCCCCTCCCTCCTCCCCATCCCCCTTCCTCCCCTTTCTCCCCCAGCCAACCCCCTCCTCCTCCTTCCTACCTTCCTTCCCTTTCTCCCCAGCCATCCCCTCCTCCCCATCCCCCTCCCTTCCCTTTTTCCCCCACCCAACCCCTCTCCCTCCCTCTCCTCCCCACTCTCCCCCTCCTTCCTCCCCTTTCTCCCCAGCCAACCCCCCCCTCCTCCTCCCCCATCCCCCTTCCCTCCCTTTCTCCCCCAGCCAACCCCCTCCTCCCCATCTCCCCTCCCTTCCCTTCCTCCCCATCCCCCTTCCTCCCCCTTTCTCCCCAGCCACAACCCTCCCTCCTCCTCCTCCCCACATCCCCCCTTCCCTCCCTTTCTCCCCCAGCCAACCCCCTCCTCCCCATCCCCCTCCCTTCCCTTTCCTCCCCATCCCCCTTCCTTCCCTTTCTCCCCACCCCAACCCCCTCCTCCTTCCATCCCCCTCCCTTCCCTTCCTCCCATCCCCCTTCCTCCCCTTTCTCCCTCAGGGCCAACCCCTCCTCCTCTCCTTCTCCCCATCCCCTTCCTTCCTCCCTTTCTCCCCAGGCCAATAACCCCCTCCTCCCCATCCCCCCACTCCCTTCCCTTCCCTCCCCATCCCCCTTCCTTCCCTTTTCTCCCCACCCAACCCCCCCCCTCCTCCCCACATCCCCCCTTCCTTCTCTTTCTCCCCCATCCAACCCCCTCCTTCCCCATCCCCCCTTCCTTCCCTCCTTCCCTCCTCCTCCTTCCCTCCTCCTCCTTCCACCTTCCCGCCCCGGAAATCTCTGGCAAGCAAGCACCACAGACACGGCCTTGTCTCTCCCCTCCCCCCCTCCCCACCCCCCCACCCCCACACAAAGCCCAAGAGGGAAGCAAACACGCCGAGGCTAGTGCGATCGCTCGTCCATAGATGGCGCGGAAGTCGTCGTCGTTCCGTTTTCGCAACACGGAACTGGTCTGATAAATCCAGGTGAGGCAGTCGATGTTTGGAAGCGCAATAGGGTGGAAATATGATAAGAATAATCGCGGATATGACCAAGAATACAAAAAGCATAATAGGGTGGAAATATGATCCCAATGTGATAAAATAATCGAGGATATGATAAAAAATACATAATAATCGATACTATAATCACAATAGATCAGTAAAATTATCGATATTATGATCATAATATAATAATGGAAGAATCCATTATACAATTTGTAAAGATATTCATGATGTGCAAGTGTGTTAATGTATTTATGTGTGTATGTATGTATGTATGTATGTATGTATGTATTCATGTATGTATTCATGTATGTATTCATGTATGCATGTATGCATGTATGTATGTATGTATGTATGTATGTATGTATGTATGTATGTATGTATGTATGTATGTATGTATGTACGTATGCATGCATGTATGCGCGGGTATATATACACGTATGTATACATGCATATGTGCACACATGTTCATATGTATGTATGTACGTATGCAGGCATGTATGTATGTATCCGCGGGCATGTATACACACGTATGTATACACGCATATGTGCACACATGTCCATGCAAGTTATAAAACCTTTAAAGTTATGCACGAAATACTTCCGTCAAGACAAAAAAAAAAAAACTTGAATGAAAGGACAGAGTTTGAAAGTTATGCAGGAAAACGATCACGTGACCTTCCGTGCCGCGCGAGGTCTCGAAAGCGACTCCACAATGATGAGGTCAAATGCCATCCTTTCAAAGCCGCTGCACGAGGTCACACCAGGTCGATGGCTTAAAACAGGGCGAGGAATATGTTATCAGACGTGCAAGGTTATGCAATGACATGCTGTGATGGTCGAGGTATGCGTAAGCAGATTGGAATGAATGAGAGGGAGGGAAGAAGGGAGAGGGGGTGAGATGGAGAAGGAGAGCGAGAGGGAGGGGGAGGGAGAGAAAGGGAGAGGGAGGGAGAGAAAGGGAGAGGGGAGGGAGAGAAAGGGAGGCAGAGAGAGAGGGAGGGAGGAAGGATATTGAAAGGGAAAAGGAAAGGGAGACAGAGAGGGAGGGAGGGAGGGAGGAGGAGGGAGAGGAGAGGAGAGAGGGAGAGAGAGGGAGGGAAGAGAGGAGGGAGGAGAGGGAGGGAGAAGGAGGGAGGGAGGGAGAGAGAGAGAGAGAGAGAGAGAGAGAGAGAGAGAGAGAGAGAGAGAGAGAGAGAGAGAGAGAGAGAGAGAGAGAGAGAGAGAGAGAGAGAGAGAGAAAGAGAGAGAGAGTGGAGAGAGCGGGAGGAGGGAGAGGGAGAGAGAGAGAGAGAGAGAGAGAGAGAGAGAGAGAGAGAGAGAGAGAGAGAGAGAGAGAGAGAGAGAGAGAGAGAGAGAGAGAGAGAGAGAGAGAGAGAGAGAGAGCGAGAGAGGAGCCGAGAGCAGAGAGAGAGAGAGAGAGAGAGAGAGAGAGCGAGAGAGAGAGAGAGAGAGAGAGAGAGAGAGAGAGAGAGAGAGAGAGAGAGAGAGAGAGAGAGAGAGAGAGAGAGAGAGAGAGAGAGAGAGAGAGAGAAAGAGAGAGACACACGATTGCCATTCCTATATTTATTCAGAATTTCTCATTTATTACCTCCAAAGACTTTCTAATACATTTACACCCAAAAAAAATTCCAATACATTTCCGAAAAAAAGAATTTCTACTAAAGTTTCGAAAAAGAAAATTACGATAATATTTTACAGAATTGCCGCTACGTTTTCGATTTTACTATTACGTTTTTCGAAAGCAAAACCGCCCCGAATAATGCGATTTTCACTTCCGGTGAATGGGAAGTAAAACTATGCAGATTTAAGAGGTGTGTGCATCCCGGTGAGTGAGTGAGTGAGTAAATGAAGGAGGGAGTGAGTGAGTAAGTGAGTGAGTTAGTAAGTGAATGAGTAAGTAACTGTGTGAGTTAGTGAGTGAATGAGTGAGAGAGTAACTATGTGAGTTAGTGAGTGAGTGAGTGGATGAGTGAGTGAAAAGGTGAGAGACCGAGTGACTGACTGACTGAATGAAAGCTCGATTGCTCGGTAAACCAACCGACTAACTGACTGACAAACCCGAGCGACTGAAAGAGCGACCACGCGAGGAAGCTTCCAGAAGGCCCCCGAGATGAGTCTCGGCAGCCCGTCCCGAGGCCCGAGCGGGGACGCCCGAGGGAAGACCACCGCCGAGGGAAGACCACCGCCTCCGACACACTTGATATAACGGGCACACTGATATAACGGGTCTAATGGGGAATTGCTGGATCAGGGGCTCTCGTCTCGTCTCGTCTGTGAGACATCTCTCTGTCTGTGGGTCTTTCTATGTGATTTGTCTGTTTGCCCGTCTGTCTGTCAGTCTGTCTGTATCTGATTTTGTCTCTCTATGTTAGACTATGTCTCTGTCTGTCTGTCTGTCTGTCTGTCTGTCTGTCTGTCTGTCTGTCTGTCTGTCTGTCTGTCTGTCTGTCTCTCTCTCTCTCTCTTTCTCTCTCTCTGTCATACACACAGACAAACAGACACACACACAAGAACAAAAAAAAGGAAAAGAAAAATCCACACCAACATACACCATCACCGTGATTGTTTACAAGGCTATCAGTCACGTGGTGGCGACACACACCCCTACCTCCCTTCCACCCCCTCTCTCCTCCATCTCATCTCTTCGATCTAAAAAACCTCCACATCATCTATGTCTTTTCCTCCCCCCTCCCCAACTTCCTGACGCTCACCCCCTCCCCCATCTCTCTCACATCCACTCCCTAACACCCTACTCGCCTACCTCTCTTCCCCCAACCCACTCTCTCTCCCCTCTCGATTTCTTTTCAACTTGAACTTCTGAATCGCTCTCCCCCCACTATCCCTTCCCCCACCCTCCCTGTCTCTCCACTGTTCCACTATTCCCCTCTCTCATCCTCCCTTCCCTCTCCCCTCACTCAATCCCCTACCCTCTGACTCCCCCACCTTTCACTCACTCCCCAACCCCACCCACTCTTTCCCTCCCCTTCCCACCCCTCTTTCACTTATCCTTCACCCCACCCATTGCCTCATCCTTCACTCACTCCCCCAACCCACCCACTCTCTCCCTTACCCTTCAACCCTCCCACTCCCCACACTCTCCCTCACACCTCCACACCCATTTCCTATCCCCCACCCCACCCTCCTCACCTATCCCTCATCCCCCTCTCCCTCAACCCTCCCTTCCTCTCTTCTCCAACCTCCCCACCCACTTCCTATCCCCACCCACCCTCTCACCTATCCCTCATCCCCTCCCTCAACCCTCCCTTCCCCTTCTCCAACCTCCCCACCCACTTCTATCCCCACCCACACCCTCCTCACCTATCCCTCATCCCCTCCCCAACCCTTCCCTCCCCTTCTCCAACCTCCCCACCCACTTCCTGCATCCCCACCCCCCACCCCCTCCCAATCTCCCTCCCCAACCCCCACCCTTTCCACCAACAGACAACCCTCTCCTCCTTATCTACACGTGACACCTAAGGGCTGGCACCTGTTATCGCCCTATCAGGGCACTGTACTCAACCTCGGCACTCACTTTTGGAATAAACAAATAATAATAATAACAACAATAACGAGGACACCTCATAATTATAAATACATTCGTAATATGTTTTGAGATGTCTTAAAAGGTGCGTCATCGTAAACTATTACAATATATAATTTAGACTTAGATTTCTTTTATGTATTCATTCAAACTTTGTGCATTGGCTGTTGTATTTTTTCCCCCAGAAGTAAGTGATTACACTCAATAATCTTGACCTTTTTTTTAAAGATTACTTAGTCATACAACCTATAACTTCGATTTTGCACATGAGTTATTATTTTCTATCTAAGGTGAAAGGTGATCTACTATTACAACCTATACCACCGACTCTTACATTCCAAATTCAGCGACCTACAACCATTACAACCTATAACTCTGACTAAAAATAGCGCACAATCACTACATTTCATAATCTACTATTACAACCTATAACATCGACTCTTACAGTCCAAATTCAGCGACCTACAACCATTACAACCTATAATTCTGACTATAATTCTGAGCGCACAATCACTACATTTCATAATCTACTATTACAACCTATAACATCGACTCTTACAGTCCAAATTCAGCGACCTACAACCATTACAACCTATAATTCTGACTATAATTCTGAGCGCACAATCACTACATTTCATAATCTACTATTACAACCTATAACACCGACTCTTACATTCCAAATTCAGCGACCTACAACCATTACAACCTATAATTCTGACTATAATTCTGAGCGCACAATCACTACATTTCATAATCTACTATTACAACCTATAACATCGACTCTTACAGTCCAAATTCAGCGACCTACAACCATTACAACCTATAATTCTGACTATAATTCTGAGCGCACAATCACTACATTTCATAATCTACTATTACAACCTATAACACCGACTCTTACATTCCAAATTCAGCGACCTACAACCATTACAACCTATAACTCTGACTAAAAATAGCGCACAATCACTGCATTTCATAATCTAGATTCTTTTTCTGCATTTTTTTTTTTATCTAGCCAGATTTTTGGATCACACTGAACTGGTGATAAAGATAACGTTGGTGCTGTTGGAGAGAAAGGGGGGTAGGGAGGACACGGCCTGTGGAGAAGTAGGAAGACAGAAAGAGGGAGATATACAAAGAGAGAGAGAGAGAGAGAGAGAGAGAGAGAGAGAGAGAGAGAGAGAGAGAGAGAGAGAGAGAGAGAGAGAGAGAGAGAGAGAGAGAGAGAGGAGAGAGAGAGAGAGAGAGAGGAGAGGGAGAGGGAGAGGGAGAGGGAGAGGGAGAGGGAGAGAGGGAGAGGGAGAGGGAGGAGGGAGAGGGAGGGGAGGGAGAAGGAGGGAGAAGGAGGAGAAGGAGGGAGAGAAGGAGGGAGAGGGAGAGGGAGAGAGAGAGAGAGAGAGAGAGAGAGAGAGAGAGAGAGAGAGAGAGAGAGAGAGAGAGAGAGAGAGAGAGAGAGAGAGAGAGAGAGAGAGAGAGAGAGAGAGAGAGAGAGAGAGAGAGAGAGAGAGAGAGACACTGTCAGATAGAGAGAGAGAGAAACTGCCAGAAAGAGAGAGAGAAAGACTGCCAGAAAGAGAGAGAGAGAGAAAGAGAGAAAGAGAGAGACAGACAGAAAGAGAGGGAGAGACAGAAAGAGAGGGGGAGACAGTCAGAAAGAGAGAGACAGACAGCCAGAAAGAGAGAGAAAGAGAAAGAGAGAGAGAGAGAAAGGCAGCCAACCAATCTTTAACCTTTACGAACGTCACAACCCAGCGGCCGCCAAATTTATGTTCTCGATCGTATACGTACAGTGACTGCCACACAATCCCCACGCACCATGGCCACTGCTCTACTTCGCCTTCACTATAATTTTTTTCACCATACTTTTTTTTTGAGACGGTGAGCACCACTGAAGCTTTTCACTATAACCCCTCTAAAAAAATCACACTTCACCATGTTCTATCCTACAACATGGAAAGTACCATGCTTCACTACACAGCACGAGCACTATATATTTTACCTTGCTATATAAACACCGCCTTTAACTACACTACATAAATACCATACCATGATACTCCACATCCCAAATAATTTATAATACTCTCTGATCACCATACGTCAGTGCACTCTAAAAGCACCACACTTCACAACACTTCATAGCACTCCATAAACAATATACTTCACAACACTTCACAAGCACCACACTTCACACCTCACACCACCACACTTCACACCTCACACCACCACACTTCACACCTCACACCACACTTCACACCACACTCCACAAGCACCCCACAAGCACCACAATCCACACCTCACACCACACTCCACACCTCACACCACACTCGACACCTCACACCACACTCGACACCTCACACCACACTCCACACCTCACACCACACTCCACACCTCACACCACACTCCACCAGCACCACACCATACACCTCACACCACATCTCACACCACACTCCACCAGCACCACACTTCACACCTCACACCACACTCCACCAGCACCACACCATACACCTCACACCACACACCACACTCCACCAGCACCACACTTCACACCTCACACCATACTCCACCAGCACCACACTTCACACCTCACACCACACCATCCACTTCACACCACACCATACACTTCACACCACCCTTCACCACCCTCCAGCGCGCTCCAAGCACCAGCGGCCGAAAGCAAATCCAGCTGCTGGCCGCTGCAGATCAAGCACCAAGACAGCTGAACATGACGCTTCTTGCATGACAGTCGCCGACGGTCCCGCTTCGCCGCTTCACCGAATGTGAAGGAATATCTGTGGGTGTGGAGGTTGGGGGGGGGGGAGAGGTGAGTGAGTGAGTGAGTGAGTGAGTGAGTGAGTGAGTGAGTGAGTGAGTGAGTGAGTGAGAGAGAGAGAGAGAGAGAGAGAGAGAGAGAGAGAGAGAGAGAGAGAGAAGAGAGAGAGAGAGAGAGAGAGAGAGAGAGGAGGTGAGTGAGTGAGAGAGAGAGAGAGAGTGAGAGAGTGAGAGTGAGAGTGAGAGTGAGAGTGAGAGAGAGAGAGAGAGAGAGAGAATGAGTGACCGTGTGAGTGTGAGTGTCTACGTGCTCGCGTACGAATACGTCTTGCGTGTGCGTGTCCGTGTACACATACACACACACACACACTTTTAAAAGCAAACACAACAAACAAAACAAAAACCATCTTACAAAAATAACTAAATCAAGCACAAGCCCCTCCCCCCCCAAAAAAAAATAATATAATAAATAATAAAATAATAAAATAATAATAATAATAAATAATAAAATAACAAAATAATAATAAAATAATAATAAGAAAAAAGAAATGTCATGCTAATCGCTATCAGCCCCGATTCCACGACGTCTTGAGAAATCGCTTCTAATCCGCGATAAACGTCAGGCGGCGATAAGGAACCTCACGTTGCACGACAAAGGATTCCACACTTAATACAATAATTAGAAAAGAAAAAAAAAAAAAAAAATATATATATATATATATATATATATATATATATATATATATATATATATATATATATATATATATATATATATATATGTGTGTGTGTGTGTGTGTGTGATTCCACACTTAATACAATAATTAAATAAATGATAAAAAAAAATTATATATATATATATATATATATATATATATATATATATATATATATATGATTCCACACTTAAAACGATACTTAAATAAATGAAAAAAAAATAAAAAAATAAAAAATGTATATGATTTCACACTTAAAACGATAATTAAATAAATGATAAAAAAATAAAAAAAAAAAAATATATATGATTCCACACTTACTTGATACAATAATCAAATAAATGATAAAAAAAATAAAAATAAAAAATATATATGATTCCACACTTACTTGATACAATAATCAAATAAATGATAAAAAAAATAAAAATAAAAAATATATATGATTCCACACTTACTTGATACAATAATCAAATAAATGATAAAAAAAAATAAAAATAAAAAATATATATGATTCCACACTTACTTGATACAATAATCAAATAAATGATTAAAAAAAATAAAAAATAAAAAATAAATATGATTCCACACTTAATACAATACTTCAATAAATGAAAAAAAATAATGAATAAATCAAAACATATGAATAAATAGATTAATTAATAGCTTAATAATAAATAAATAAATACCTTACGACAGAAGTATATAGATAAATAGCTTAATACACAAATGAATAAATCAATATATCAATAAATAAATAAATAAATAAATAAATAGGTTAATACATCAATAAATGAAATAAATAAATAAATAGATTAATACATTAATAAATAAATAGATTAATGCATAAATAAATAAATAAGTATACAAACAAAAAACTTAAAAAAATAAATAGATTAATGCATAAATAAATAAATAAGTATACAAACAAAAAACTTTAGAAACAAATAGATTAATGCATAAATAAATAAACAAATATGTGAACAGATAAAAAATAAACAAATAAGATTCAAAACAGATTCCTCGTATACAACAACAACAACAACAAATTAACAAACAAACACATCAATCCTCACACTAAAAACAAAAACAAAACCAGAAAATAAGTGAATCAGTTAAAGAATATATAAAAAAAAATAACAACCACCACGCAGTCAGTTAAAGAATATATAAAAAAATAACAACCAATCAGTCAGTTAAAGAATATCTAAAAAGAAAAAAAAAACTACAACCACTTAATCAGTTAAAGAATATATATAAAAACACATGCAATCAAGTTATAGAATATAAAAAAACAACACCCACGCAATCAGTTAAAGAATATAAATAAAATAACACCCACGGAATAAGATAAAGAATATATATACAAAAGAGAGAACAGCCACGGCTTCCTTACAGCCACAACTTGAACACAAGAAGAACAATTGAACAATCACAATCAAATGACCGATCTTGCTGTCACTCCCTCCTTGCAATGCCACCGTGTAAAGAGAAGGCATTGTTGCACGATATTCTTGGCCTCCTGATTCTCCCTCATTCATTCTCTCTCTCTCCCTTCCTCTTCCTTCCTTCCTATCTTCCTTCCTTCTTTTTTATTTTTCTTCTTTCTTTCTTTTTTGTTCCTTCCTCCCTATTTTATTTCTTTTTCTTCCTTCCTTCCTACTTTATTTCTTTTTCTTCCTTCCTTCCTACTTCCTTTCCTTCTTTTTCTTCCTTCCTTCCCTTCCTCCCATTCTCTCCCGTTCCCTCCCCTTCCTCCTCCTCCTCCCTTCCCCTTCACCTCTTTCCCCTTTCCTCTCCCTTCCTCTCCTCCTTCCTCCTTCCTCCCCAATCTTTTAAATCTAATTTTCCAAGCCTAAGACGTCGCCGCTTCGTGACTTTTAATTAGCTAATCGCCTTTCGATCGATTGGAAATATGATTGGCTCTCAAGGCCATCATCAGCTGTGTGGATGTAGGCCTACTCGCCGTACATTTCGAAAGTTTATTTTTTCATACATCCCCGACTGACATGAGGGTGTGATTTAGGCCTAGTCAGGTCGTAGATAATGCTAGAAAAACAAAAAACAAGTAAGAGAGATTACTAGTTCTTCATATATTTCCATAACGAAAGGGAACCGTAGAAATTTCAAAGTAACTGACTCTACAAACACGATTTATACATTATATTACATTATATCCTTTTTATTTACATTATATATATATTCATATATATATATATATATATTCATATTTTTATATATATTCATATATTCATATTTATATATATATATTTACATTACATTATATATATTTACATTACATCAAATTCTATCATTTTTTTACATTAATATTACACCGACAACATAACCTCATAAAAACGAAAGACCCAATTCATTCAATATACATGTCAAAGACCTCCAATACGAAACAGACAGTCACAGGAGACGAAAACAATGAACCACGTGACTCGACATACGAAACGAAAGAAAACGAATGACTTGTCAAATTTAGAGAGATGAAACCGACCTGTTGTTATTTTTCTCTCTCCATCTGTTTGTTGATTCTATTTTCTGGCCATGTGCACATTCGCTATGGACTTCTCTCTCTCTCTTTAGAAGTTAAATGACTTTTCGAGTTAAAAAAAAATAAAATCTCTTTATAATTCCTAAAAATACTTATTCTTTATGTTATTCAGACAACTCCTAAAAATAATAAAAATACTTATTTCTTTATACTATTCAGACATCCCATTACAATACTGGGTTCTTTTTGCCACTGTGGGGAAAATGAGACAAAACAAACGAGAAAAAACAACCCTTCCTAATTTACGAATATACGCACAATTCCGGCAATTAAAGATGACTCATTAGGCGTGGCATTTTCTGACATGCTGCCAGGAAGCTGTCATGCCAATCATACTAATTAACGGTTGTGTATGAACAAAATTGTATCTTCCCTCCTCATCCATTTGTTAAATATATTGCTGCGTATTGACTAGGAGGGAAGGAGGGAGGGAGGGAGGGAAGGAGGGAGGGAGGGAGGGAGGGAGGGAGGGAGGAAGGGAGGGAGGGAGGGAGGGAAGGAAGGAGGGGGAGGGGGAGGTGAAGGGAGGAAGGAGGGAGGGGAGGGGAGGAAGGGAGGAGGGAGGGAGGAAGGAGAGGGGGGAGGGAAGGGAAGGACGAAGGGAGTGGGGGGGGCGCATTACGCGCACACACGCGCACACATGTATATAAATATTCATATATGTGTATGTGTGTGTAATATATATATACATGTACATATATATACACATGTCCCTCCCTCCCATCATCTCCACCCCCTCCCTCTCTTTCCCGCCCTTCGCCCCCACCCCGCACGGCCTCCGCGACGACTCCCCCACCCCACCAACCCCCACCCGCCCCGAGGACCAACCCCGACCTTCACCCTCCGCCGCCTCCCCCCTCCGTGTTCACCCCCGAGAGAACAGCCAACAAGCGAAGGATATAATAAATAATCCTTTTTTTCCCCTCCTTCAACCACCCCCCCCTTCTTCTATCACATCCATAAAAAAGGAGGAAGAGGAAATACGAAAATGGAAGAAGGACACTTTGTCAAAATTTTACGCGGGAGTCGAGCATGGGTTGCGGCGGGCGGCGGGCGGTGACGTCATCGATCAGCTGATTTGTCATGACGGAGCGAGAATACTGTCATGTCCGAGGTGCATTTTAAGCTTTTAGCAGATCAAGCGCAACAGGTGGCGCCGGGAATCAGTAAAAGATAAGAAAAGAAAAGAAAAAAAGATGATGGGGATGATGATGGTGGTGATGATGGTGGTGGTGGTGATGATAAGGATGTTAATAGTGATGGTGGTGATGGTGGTGGTGAATATAATAATAATAATGATGATGATAGTAATAATATTAATACCGATAATGATAATAATAATATTAATACCGATAATGATAACAATAGCAATGACAATAATAATAATAACAATAATAATAACTAACAATGATGATGATAATAATGATAATAATGATAATAATAATAATAATAATAATGATAATGATAATGATGATGATAATAATAATAATAATAATAATAATAATAATAATAATAATAATAATAATAATAATAATAATAATAATAATAATAATAATAATAATAACAACGAATAATAAACAAACAAACAAAAACCTCCAAGCCTTCATGGGGAAAATAGACGAAGACGAAGATGAAGAAGAAAGAAGAAGAAGACGAAGACGAAGAAGAAGAAGAAGAAGAAGAAGAAGACGAAGACAAACAAGAAGAAGAAGAAGACGAAGACAAAGAAGAAGGAAAAGAAAAAGAAGAAACAACAACAGAAGAACAAGAACAAAAGAGGAGAGGGAGAGGAGAGATAGAGAGAAAAACATCACATCACGAAAACACGTCATGCGTCCAAGAAGGATGTGAAGGAATGAGGCGTAAGAAAGGAGGAGGGACTGACCGTCTTCTCGGGTTGTATCTCGCGTACGTGTTTGTCAAAAGAAGAAGACGGAGGAGAAGGAGAAGAAGAAGAAGATGATGAAGAAGGAAGACGAAGAAGAAGAAAGAAAAGAAGAAGGCAGAAGAAAGAAAAGAAGAAAGCAGAAGAAGAAGAAGCAAAAGATGAAGAAGATGAAGAAGAAGAAGAAGAAGAAGAAGAAAAAGAAAAAGATGGAGAAGAAGAAAAAGAAAGAAGAGGAGGAGGAAGACGACGACGAAGAAGAAGACAAAGGAGAAGAAGAAAAAAAAAATAGAAAAAGGAAAAGAAGAACAACAAGAAAAATCCAATCTTGTACACGGAATCTTTACTATCTTTTTTTATTATCAAAAGTAGTAGCCGGCCTTCGCACACATACCCCCTCTCCCTCTCTCTCTCTCTCTCTTTCACCCATACATACCCACACAACCCACAACCTCTCGCCAACACAAGCAAACCTCAATCACATGGGTTTGTTGCTCGCTTTTTTTAAACGGAGGGAATATTATTACGATAATTATACGTCTGTTTAAATACGGCAATTATACGTCTGTTTAAATACGGCAATTGTACGTCTGTTTAAATACGGCAATTGTACGTCTGTTTAAATACGACTATGACACGTCTGTTTAAATACGGCAATTGTACGTCTGTTTAAATACGACAATTGTACGTCTGTTTAAATACGACAATTATACGTCTGTTTAAATACGACAATTGTACGTCTGTTTAAATACGACAATTATACGTCTGTTTAAATACGACAATTATACGTCTGTTTAAATACGACAATTATACGTCTGTTTAAATACGACAATTATACGTCTGTTTAAATACGACAATTATACGTCTGTTTAAATACGACAATTATACGTCTGTTTAAATACGACAATTATAAGTCTGTTTAAATACGACAATTATAAGTCTGTTTAAATACGACAATTATAAGTCTGTTTAAATACGACAATTATACGTCTGTCTAAATACGACAATTATACGTCTGTTTAAATACGGCAATTATAAGTCTGTTTAAATACGACAATTATAAGTCTGTTTAAATACGACAATTATACGTCTGTTTAAATACGACAATTGTACGTCTGTTTAAATACGGCAATTATACGTCTGTTTAAATACGGCAATTATACGTCTGTTTAAATACGACTATGACACGTCTGTTTAAATACGACAATTATACGTCTGTTTAAATACGGCAATCATACGTCTGTTTAAATACGGCAATTATACGTCTGTTTAAATACGACTATGACACGTCTGTTTAAATACGACAATTGTACGTCTGTTTAAATACGACAATTGTACGTCTGTTTAAATACGACTATGACACGTCTGTTTAAATACGACAATTATAAGTCTGTTTAAATACGACAATTATACGTCTGTTTAAATAAATGTTTAAATATTGTTATACGTCGCGGTGTCGAATTTGAGGAATCTCCCAAAAAGACCGAGCGATCTTTACCCAAAACCTCAAATAACGAAGACGGTTCGCTTTACGGAGCTCTCTACCTGTCTCGCCTTGTCCGCGTGACATTTACGATTGGTAGAGACTGGATCGCTTTTTTTTCTTCTTCCCTTTTTTCGGTTAATCATCTTTTTTTTTTTTTTTTTTTCTTTTTTTTTTTCTTTTTTTTTTTGTTACCGACAACCCAGATGGCGTTCAACTTCCACCCAGTTGTTGTTTTTTTCGTTGCATCATGATAAAAAAACGCGAGTAGCTAAAAGAACTTTCAACAACAACAACAACAACAAAAAAACAGAGATTGGGTACTTGTGCTATAAAGAGAGAGAGAGAGAGAGGAGAAGCGAAGTCGGTGAACGGATAACGACGAGAAAAACAAGACGATCTTTTTCTTTCTTTTTTTCTTTTTTATAGCCATGTAAACCTTTCGCAAGACGCTGGAGATCTGGCCCCTGACAATATTATTTACCCAAGGCTACCAGACGGAAGACGGTGCAAAAACCCACTCATTCTTTGTACCGTCTCACACATCCTTCGATTGAACCTTTCGTCTTTATATGCATTCTCCCTTCTTATTGATTTATATATTCTTTATCATCATGCATTTTCTTTGATTGAACCTTTCGTCTTTATATACATTCTCCCTTCTTATTGATTTATATATATTTTATCACCATATATTTTCTTCAATTGAACTTATCGTTTTATATATATTCTCCCTTCTTATTTATATATATATTTTATTACCCTACATTTTCCCTCGATTAAACCTTTCGTCTTTATATACATTCTCCCTTCTTATCTATTTACATATCTTTATCGCCTTTATCCCTCGATTCAACCTTTCGACTTTACCTACATCCACCCTTCTTAATTATCCATAATTCTATTCCATCCCCCTTCATTTTCCTTTCCTCTTTACATACATCCAGCCTTCTTAATCATCCATAATTCTATTCCATCCCCCTTCATTTCCCTTTCCAAATCTCCCTCCAACGCCAACCACCACAAGAAGAAACTCGACCTCCAGCCACAGCAGTCTCAGCGGAGGAGCACCAACGTGGGCACTGCGGCATGACTGTCACCTTCCCCGCTCCACCGCCGCCACCGCCACCGCCACCGCCAGAGAGTGAGACGAGGTGGCGGTCCGGGGAAGTCCGTGGCGGCGACATCAAGCTCTCGAGAGAATGGTCAGAGGGAGAGAGGGAGAGGAGGGAGGAAGAAAGGAGGGAGGGAAGGAGGGAGAAGGAGGGAAGGGGAGGGAGAGGAGGGAAGGAAGGAGGGAGGGAAGGAGGGAGAAGGAGAGGGAGAGAGACAGAGAGAGAAAGAGAGACAAAGACAGAGAAAGAGAAACAGAGACAAACAGACAGACAACCGGAAACAAACACAGAGAAAGAGGGAGAGGAAGAGAGCCATACACACTCACATCAACAAATAACTCATGTTCGACCTCCCCCCCCCACCTCAACGCTCGTGACAGCGCCATCTTCTCGGAGTCCCGACAACTAGCCAGCACCTGGACGAGCGGACGAGGGAGACAGCTGATCCACCTGCTGTATATTCCACCCTCTCCTTCCCGAAATATTCCACCCATTTTAACATGCACTTTCCATCCTCTCCAACCAGCATATTCCACCCTTTCCAATCCACATATTCCACCCTTTCCAATCCACATATTCCACCCTCTCCAACCCGCAATATTCCACCCTTTCCAATCCACACATTCCACCCTATCCAATCCACATATTCCACCCTATCCAATCCACATATTCCACCCTATCCATCCCGCAATATTCCACCCTATCCAATCCACACATTCCACCCTATCCAACAAGCTATCCTATCCACCCTATCCGACCGCATCCACGCTGGCCCCAACACCCACAGATCACAGCCACGTGAAACCCACCCAATCACAAAGAAATTACGAGGCCAATTTAACACATTTAACACGCACTCCCGGAGAATGTCAATTTACGAAGGCGCGCGAGAGAGAGAGAGAGGGAGAGAGAAGGAGAGAGAGAGAGAGAGAGAGAGAGAGAGAGAGAGAGAGAGAGAGAGAGAGAGAGAGAGAGAGAGAGAGAGAGAGAGAGAGAGAGAGAGAGAGAGAGAGAGAGAGAGAGAGAGGGAGAGAGAGAGAGAGAGAGAGAGAGAGAGAGAGAGAGAGAGAGAGAGAGGGAGAGAGAGGGAGAGAGAGAGAGAGAGAGAGAGAGAGAGAGTTCGTCCACATCAACGGTAAACCTTTTAAAGCCCTTGGGGTTCATGTAGGCCTACCTTCCTACCTTCCCAACCTGTATTGCCGGGAGAATTCTGAGGCTTACGGGAAGGTCACTCCAGACGGAGAAAGCAGCTACGGAGCGAGATAGACATCAGGGGCAATGTGGCCGCATGGAGAGAGGTGGCCGCAAGGAGCAAGGTGTCCGCAAGGAACAAGGTAGCCGCACAGAGCAAGGTGGCCGAAAGGAGAGAGGTGGCCGTAAGTAGCGA
>NC_091571.1:2426606-2444106 GCF_042767895.1 Penaeus vannamei | reverse complement strand
GAGAGGGAGGGAGGAGGAGGAGGAGAGGGAGGAGGAGGAGGAGGGAGGAGGAGGAGGAGGAGGAGGAGGAGGAGAAGAAGAGGGAAAGAGGAGGAGGAGGAGGAGGAGGAGGAGGAGGAGGAGGAGGAGGAGGAGGAGGAGGAGGAGGAGGAGGGGAGGGGGAGGAGGAGAAGAAGGAGGGGGAGGGAGGAGGAGGTGGAGGTGGTGGAGGGGGAGGTGGTGGAGGGGGAGGTGGTGGAGGAGGAGGAGGTGGAGGAGATGGAGGAGGAGGGGGAGGAGGAGGAGGAGGAGGTGGTGGATGTGGTGGTGGAGGAGGAGGAGGGGAGGAGGGAGGAGGAGGAGGAGGAGGAGTAAGAGTAGGAGGGGGGGAGGAGGAGGAGGGGGAGAAGATGGAGGAGGAGGAGGGAGGGGGAGGAGGAGGGGAGGGGAGAAGATGGAGGAGGAGAGGGAGGGGAAGGAGGAGAAGAAGGAGGAGGGGGAGAACAAGAAGAAGAAGAAGAAGAAGAAGGAAGAGGAAAATACACGCAATAGAAATTAATATAAAACACATAGCCAACAGTAGACAAAATACACGCACTTGACAAGCACAATATATATATATATATATATATATATATATATATATATATATATATATATATATATATATATATATATATATATATATATATGCAATACACATTAATACAAATCACACGTCACTGACAAGCTGTACGGATATTTACTGAAGCGGAGACGACATGCGTGCCTTCGCTTGCAAGCACGACTACACATGAAGACAGGTGCGGTACGTGATGTGTGGAGAGAGAGGGAGAGAAAGAGAGGGAAAGAGAGGGGGAGAGAGGGGAGAGAGAGGGAGAGAGAGGAGAGAGGGAGGAGGGAGGGAGGGAGGGAGAGAAGAGGGAGAGAGAGAAAGAGGGGAGAGAGAGAGAGAGAGAGAGAGAGAGAGAGAGAGAGAGAGAGAGAGAGAGAGAGAGAGAGAGAGAGAGAGAGAGAGAGAGAGAGAGAGAGAGAGAGAGAGAGAGAGAGACAGAGACAGAGAGAGACAGAGACAGAGAGAGAGAGAGAGACAGAGAGAGAGAGACAGAGAGAGAGAGACAGAGAGAGAGCAGAGAGAGAGAGAGAGAGAGAGAGAGAGAGAGAGAGAGAGAGAGAGAGAGAGAGAGAGAGAGAGAGAGAGAGAGAGAGAGAGAGAGAGGGAGAGAGAGAGAGAGAGAAAGCGAACAAAAATACAGACAGACAAATAGACAGCGGGAGCACTAAGATAGATGTTCGACAGGGGTCAACCCCCTCCCTGCCAGTCGCTCTCGGAACCAGCTTCTGCGCGTCATCTGCCCCCTCCCTCCCTCCCCACCCCACCGAATCACCCCTCGACTCTGACGTTCAAGCGACCATGGCGCTCGTCTGGACACACACACACACACACACACACACACACACACACACACACACACACACACACACACACACACACAAACACAAACACACACACGAACACTAGCGCGCAAACACACACACACACACACACACACACACACACACACACACACACACAAACAAACACACACACACACACACATACACACACACACACACACACGCACGCACACACACACGCACACACACACACACAGCCTACTTAATCACACACACACACACTCATACGCACACGCTCATGCATAAAACAATAACAGGCACAAACAGAGACAAACGCACACGCCCACATCCACCTGAAGACACACACACACATTAGGCCACAGTAAATAAATATAACCGCGATAATTTTCTTCTTTAAAAAACACCAATTGTTCGCACCTGTTCTAAAAAAAATAAATAATAAAATAAATAAATAAATATTCTCAAAAAGATAAAAATAAATACAAAAAAATTAAAATAATAATAATAAATAAATAGATAAAATAAAAAATAATCTTAGTTACGAGCACCTTACAACAACATATAAACTCTACCAATTTTACCAACGCCCTCTGCACTTAAAACCTTAAAACTCAAGACAAAAAAAAAAAAAAAAAAAAAAAACATATTTTAAGTCATAAAGCGAACCATTTTTTTTCGTAAGTTCAACATCACCAATCCACTCTACAATAAAATCGAGAGACCGAACGATAATTTCTACATTGCTTAAACAAACGCAATTTGAAAGAAAAAAGAAAGACAAAAAAAAAAAGAAAAAAAAAGTGAAACGCGGCGATTTAAACACGACCCTGAGCCAAATAAACGAAAGAAATTAAATGGAAAATCTCGCTTTCTCGTTTTTGTTTTTTTACAAAGCGTATGTCATCCGCAAATTTTACACCGTAATTATCCGATCATGAGACGATCGCCAAACGACAAATGGCCGAGAAATTGTTAGATAGATAAGTTATAAAATGTCAGAAGTCCGAATGGTAAAGGGATGACGAGGAGGAAGAAGAGAAGGAGGAGGAGGAGAAGGAAGGGAAGGAAGGGAAGAAAGAGGAGAAGAAGGAAGGGAAGAAGGAGGAGGAGAAGGAGGAGGAGAAGGAGGGGAAGAAGGAGGAGGAGGGGGACGAAGAGGAGGAAGAGAAGGAGGAGGACGAGGAAGAGAAGGAGGAGGAGGAGGAGGAGGGGACGACGAGGAGGAGGAGAAGGAAGAGAAGAAGAAAAAGAAGAATAAGAGAGAGATGAAAAACAAAGAGCAAAACAAAAGGAAAAAAACACCATAAACAAAACCCCAACACCGCATACGAAGTTTCCTCCCGGCTTCCCCCCCGAGCGGCGTCCGAGAGCGGTCGGGCCTCTGAGGGGGGACTCGCACTCGCCCGCAATCACTCACTCACTCGCCCGCACTCACTCACTCACTCACTCACTCACTCACTCACTCACTCACTCGCAAGCACTCACTCACTCACTCACTCGCACTCACTCACTCGCCCGCACTCGCCCTCATTCGAACGCACTCACTCGCAATTGCCCGCACTCACTCACTCGCCCGCATTCGCCCTCACTCACTCACTCACTCGCTCGCACTTACTCACTCGCCCGCACTTACTCACTCGCACTCGCCCGCACTTACTCACTCGCACTCGCCCTCACTCACTCACTCGCCCGCACTTACTCACTTGCCCTCGCTCACTCGCCCGCTCGCTCCCGGCGGCCACAACGAGCTGCGACCGTCACCCGCGCTGTCGCATTAACCTAGATAAAGCGGCCACTTGCCACCTCCCAGCTTCTCCTCCTCCACTGCCGATCTACCTTGGGGTCGGCGAGTCGTGGGGCAGTGAAAAGGGGAAAAAAATAAAGTAATATTAATAGGAATAATAAAAGAAAGGAGAAAAAGTTATCGTGCTACCGAGAAGGAGAAAGAGGGGGAGGAGGAAGGAGGGGGAAAAGGAGGAGGAGGAGGAGGAGGAGGAAAAAGACGATGACGACGAAGGAGGAGAACGCGAAGAAAATAAAAAGGAAATAGAAAAAGATGAAGGAGAAAAAGGAGAAGACGACGACGACAACGAAAAAGAAGAAGACAAAGACAAAAAAGAAGGAGAAAAAGACGAAGCAAAAGACCCCCCAAAAAAGAAGAACAAGGAGGAGGAAGAGGACAACATCAGTTCAGTTCAGTTTAGTTCAGCTAGTCTTGCGATGACTAGTTTCGCCCGGGCCCTTTCTCTAGAGTGGTCCGTCCTTTCTCAGCTATTTCTAGTTGACTCGTGTTTTCTCCGAACTGTATGCCTACCGCGGAAGCTGGACTGCAACCGAGCGATCCAGCTTCCACGGCGCAAGTGTGTAGCGTGTGGCGTACCCCTTTTTACCAGCCCGGCGACCGAGGTGGGTGGTCCCCGTCTCGGAAATCGCGCGTGTTCACAATGCTCTAAGTAATGGAACAGGGTGGTTCGCCGCATTACTTGCACCTCCCCGACCACCACATCAAGCATTTGCCAAGCGCATGGGTAACCTAGTCTTAATAATCTGTGGAGTGTGATGACGTGAGCACCATCCCAAGCTTAAGTGAACTGCCGAATCTGTGGTGTGTGATGACGTCAGCACCATCCCGAGCTAAGTGAACTGCCGAATCTGTGGTGTGTGATGACGGCAGCACCATCCCAAGCTTAAGTGAACTGCCTGGGTACCTCGACGCGACTTAGGGGTGGTGGTGACTCAGGGGACGTGTGGTGGTGGATCGGAAATCGGTGGGTGAGGCGGCTGGAATGGTGTGGTGCGTACGAATTGAAGTGGCGAGGGAAAGGGGTGTGGTGTCCCGGGGGCGTGGGTGGAGGAGAATGAAGTGGAATGTCGGGGTGGGGTGGGGGGGTGGGGGGGTAAAATAATGCGTCAACACGTGCCTGGCCAGCACGTGACTCCACTGGCTGGAGCCGGACTGTGTGTGGACTAAATGCGGATTGAAATTGGATGAATATGGATGAATGAGGACTGAAAGTGGATGAAGGTGAACTGAAAGTGGATGAAGGTGAACTGAAACTGGATGAATGTGGTCTGAAAGTGGACTAATTGTGGACTGAAAGTGGATGAACGTGGACTGTGTGTGAAGTAAGGGTGGTCAAAATATGGAGTAAATCTGGACTGAAAGTGAAACAGTATCTAATGTTTGTGGACTAAAGGTGGGCTAAATGTGGATTGAATGTGAATGAAAAGGTGGGCGTAGATATTCGGTAAAGATGGGAGAGGTAGAGAAGGGACACCAGGTGAGGGATGGAACAAGAGAGAGAGAGAGAGAGAGGGAGAGAGAGAGAGAGAGAGAGAGAGAGAGACAAACAGAGAGAGAGAGAGAGAGAGAGAGAGAGAGAGAGAGAAGCGAAGAAAAAGGAAAGGAGAGGGGGGAAGAGGAAAAGGAAATTCCGAAGAAAGAAGGCAGAAAGAGGGAAAGAGAAAAAAAGAGACGAAAAGAGGCAAAGGAAGATTGGATAAAGGAGAGAAAAGGACGAGGAGATACGATAAAAGGAGAGAAGGAGAGGCAAGCAAAGGTGAACAGGTGCAGGAAGTAATACAGACAATGGGGAGAGGGAGGAAGGGGGAGAGGAGGGGTGGAGGAAAGCGAAAGAAGAGAGAAAAAGAAAGAGAAGAGGAAGAGGAGATGAAGATGAACAGAGGAAGGGGAGGAACAGAGATAGGAAGGGAGGGGAGGTGAAGGCCGCGCGAGAGAGAGGCAAGAGGGGGTATAAAAAGGGAGATGAGGCGAAGGGAGGCCAAGAAATGGGGGAGGGAGGGGAAGGGAGACAGGAGGGAGGGGAAGGGAGGAAAGGGAGACAGGAGGGAGGGAAAGGGAGACAGGAGGCAGGGAAGGGAGGCAGGAGGGAGGGAGGGAGGAAAGGCAGGGAGGGAGGGTGGGAAAGAAAGGGAGGAGGGAAGAAAAGGAAGGGAGGAGGCAGGAGTAGAAATGGGAGAAAGGAGGGAGGAGGGAGGGGAAGGGAGGGAAAGGATGGGGGGGAAGGGAGGGAAGGTGACGGGGGAGGGTGAGCCAGCATCATGAGCGCGGCGGCCCGTTATGTGAACCTCTGGAGACGAACCTCTCACGCCAACCCGCCGTTCCCTCGCACCCCCCCCCCTCTCCAGCCTCACCTCGCTCCGTGCTCCACCCTTACCTCTCGATATCTCTGCCCCTTCTACCTTTCCTCCTCTTTCTCCTTCCCCGTCTTTCCCTATTCCCTCCTACCTATCCGCCTTCACCTTTTCCCTCTCCTCCTTGCTCTCTTCGTCATTCCCTCCTCTCCCTTTCCCCTTTCTCTCTCCTCCTTGCTCTCTTCCTCATTCCCTCTCCTTCCCTTTCCCTCTCTCTCCTCCTTCCCTCTTACTCACCTGCTCTCTTCCTCATTCCCTATTCTCCCTCTCCCTCACCCTCTCTCTCCCTCTCTCTCCCTCCCTCCCCCTCTCCCCTACAGCATCTTCTCCTGGACTTCCTTAATCGGAAACTTAATAAGGCTTCCGATACCTGGCGAAACACCTGTCGAACCCCCACACCTGTTCCCTGTCTCTCCCTCCATGGATTCGTTTTCGCTAAAAAAAAATCATAAAGTGAAGGGGGAGGGAGGGAGAGAGGGAGAGAGGGAGAGGGGAGAGGGAGAGAGGGAGAGAGGGAAGAGTGGAGAGGGAGAGAGAGAGAGAGAGAGAGAGAGAGAGAGAGAGAGAGAGAGAGAGAGAGAGAGAGAGAGAGAGAGAGAGAGAGAGAGAGAGAGAGAGAGAAAGAGAGAGAGAGAGAGAGAGAGAGAGAGAGAGAGAGAGAGAGAGAGAGAGAGAGAGAGAGAGAGAGAGAAAGAGAGAGAAGAGAGAAAGAGAGAAAGAGAGAAAGAGAAAGAGAGAGAGAGAGAGAGAGAGAGAGAGAGAGAGAGAGAGAGAGAGAGAGAGAGAGAGAGAGAGAGAGAGAGAGAGAGAGAGAGAGAGAGCGAGAAAGAGAAAGAGAAAGAGACAGAGAGAGAGAGAGTGGGCACGGGAGATGAGAAAGTAGCAGCTGATGGATAGGCGCTGCCTGGGGTTTAAAGGAAGCTGCATCGCCACAGGTATGACTCAAGGCAGGTAGCTAGGAGCGGAGGCGGAGCAGGATGCGGGAGGGAGGGAGGGAGGGAGGGAGGGAGGGATGATGGGTAGACTAAAGGACAGGAGGTAAAAGGTTGGGAGAGAGGGAGATGAGGGGGTAGGAGTAGTCGAGAGAGGAAGGATAAAAAAAAGAAAGAGGAATAAGGTGTAAGAGAGAGAGGAACAAGAGCGTAAATAGAACATAAGGTCTATTAGAGAAGGCGGAGGAAGGAGGGAAGAAGGAGAAGGAGAAGGAAAAGGAGAGGCGATTTTGAGATCCTAAACGAGAGCCCGACTCGAGCTCGGCCCCACACGCCACCCGAGCGAGAGAGCGCCGAGGATCATGACACAGCGGCGTTGGAGTCACCGAACCGGGCCGCGCTCCCCGGGGGGAAATATGCTCACACACTCTTTACATTCAAGGTCTCTTCGCCAGTGCAACCACGGCTCACGGCTCTATGTTTACGAGGCCAGCCCATCCAAGATAAAGCATGGGCGAGCTCCTATCTGAGGGTGAGACAACCGAAGGGAAATCCAGGTCTAGGCACTCACGTTGAAGCCCTTGCCGCAGGTGAGGTAGGCGTGGTCCGTGGTGAAGAAGGTGCCCACCACCTCCTGGCTGTCGGCGCCGCGGGCCTGCACCAGGAACCCCATGAAGGGGTCCTGCGCCGCCTCCAGCGTCACCAGCATCTTCTTGCCCGGCTCGACCTCGGCGTTCCCCGGGGCGATGGAGTACGGCGAGGGGCCCGTCTGCTTGCTCGCCCTGTGCCCCGGCTCCAGGCTGCTGCACGTCGTGTCGGGGGCGCCCTGCGAGTACGCCCGCACGCCCGCGCCCGCGAGGGCCTGGAGCACCAGCGCTGTCGCTAACATCCGCATGCCTGAGGAAGAAGGAAAAAAGAAAACAGTGAATTCAAGACATTAACCAATCGAATTGCATCATGACTCACACACATCCTTCAGGTAATCACCCCACCCCGTGCCTGGCGGTGCAGTGACATCACACTTGCTCAACACCGCGCCCGCACGCCCGCCACGCTTCTAATTCCCTGCCGTCACACGATACGCCCATCAATCCGCCGATTTCATTAGCTATCAACATATGGCCGCCACCATCGCGGCACCGACATCTGCGCCGATTTCCAGCCGGAGACGCCACGGATCGGTGTTGGAGACGGACAACCTCGGTGCTTGTTGTCTGCGCATGTTTACACGTCAACATATTTCCATGGACATTTGAAGAGCTTTCCAGAAGACCGTTTTAGAGGCGTTTTAGAGTAGTTTAAGTGAAATATTGGCCACGCTAAGAGCCCCACGATAATTATGCCATTATTTTTTTCCAATTTCCTCTTAAATATTCACCAAAATGGCAACAGTAACAATCAAGACAATGCTAATGATGATGATGGTGATGATGATGATGATGGTGATGGTGATGGTGATCATGATGATGATGACTATATACATACATATGACAATGACGACGACATTGAAAGTGACAATAATAACAATATCAGGAATAACAAAAACAAAGAAGTAACACCAGCGATACCAGAAGAACGTTTAAAAAAGAGAGACGCCACTCTTGTTTATCCAAGCAAGCAACAAACAACAAAAACACTAAAATACACTCTACACCTTCTCTCTATATACCAAGCCAGCGATCTTGTACATAAAACGGGACTACTGACCACTCGCTAACCTTCGAAGTGGCACACAAATCTCAACCAAAAAATGTGGAAGATTTATACGAATGTTTAACTCCATTATCATTATTTCCAAATCGCTGTATTTTCAATTTATAAACTTGGGATTTAAAATACGGTGAATGTGAAATAAGAAACAAAAATGAGAAGTCCCTTAACATATCAACAAAAAAAGGTGGATTTATACGAATGTTTAAACCCCATGATGATTATTTCCAGGTGTATTTTCAGTTTATAAACTTGAAATTTAAAATACAATAAATATGAAATAAGAGACAAAAAAATTGAAGGTCCCTTGACATATCAACCAATAAATTTATACAGATGAATATATCTTTTTAATAATAAAGGGACTATGAACAAACCATTCAAACAAAGATATTAAACAAAACCTTAACAAGTCTATTAGAGACGATTAAAACCTTCTATCGTTCAGTTATCTTTCCTGCTTCCATTTACACAACGAAGCTACTATGATCATTTCGTATATATCTTTTTCCCACAGGCGAAGGTTGATGACGTGGGAAGCATGAGAAGCGAACAGCAATTTCTATGCCTTATGACAGCAACCTCTTCCTCAAAAAAACAACTCACTGTAGATGAAACAACATATTCTGCGTCTCTGCAAGCATGGGTTGTTCCAGATCGAGACAGCATCTCCTCTCCCTCACCACAGCATCCATTACGCTACACCAAGCGCCATTTCCTGCGTCTCATAACATAAGCAATTATGGATGAAGCAGCATCTCTCTCCTCAGCCACTGTACAGCATAAACAACTAAGTCAAACAGCATTATCTCAAGCAACATCACGTGTCTCACTGCAGCATGAGACTCCCACGAGACCAAACAGCTTTTCCTGCGACTCATAACACAGGCAACTGTTGTTGAAGAACCATCTCTCTCTCCTCCACCACTGTACAGCCCAGACAACTGCAACTCAAACAGCATCATCATCCCTCACGCAGCATCTCGCATCTCCCCTACAGCACGAGACTCCACGAGACCAAGCAGCATCTCCCCCGCCCACACTACGGCAGAGGCTATTACGGACGAAGCAGCGGACGTGGTGCTTCTGGAGTGACGAGGCAGGTTGGAGGCGGGAGAGAGGGGGGGGGGGGGGGGAGAAAGTCACGTTTCTTCGCAGACGCTAAACAAAACGGATTTACAAGAACTTAGAGAGAGGGGGAGGAGAGGGTAGAGAGAGGGGGAGGAGAGGGTAGAGAGAGAGGGTGATGGAGCAGGGAGATTGGGAGGGGAGGGGAGGGGAGGAGAGGAGAGTGAGAGAGAGGGAGGGAATGAGGGAGGAATGAGGGAGGGAGAGGGAGAGGGAGAGGGAGAGGGAGAGAGAGAGAGAGAGAGAGAGAGAGAGAGAGAGAGAGAGAGAGAGAGAGAGAGAGAGAGAGAGAGAGAGAGAGAGAGAGAGAGAGAGAGAGAGAGAGAGAGAGATGTTCAACTAAGAACCCAAAGACCGACAGGCGAATTTTCCCTCAAATTACTTCCTTCAACGTACTCTCTCCAACCAAAATACCCAATCCCTTTTAAAATGAAAACAAACAAACAAAACCAGTAACCAAATAAAGCAATCGTCTAGCGGAAGTGACCAACCTTCATACATATAAACCGACAAATACCCATCATAAAAAAACAAGCATAAACGACAAACAAACAAACAAGCATAAACAACAAACAAACAAAACCAACAAGCACAAACAACTAACAAGGACAACCAACAAACAAACATAAACAAGCACAAACAACAAACAAGCCCAAACAAACAAACAAAAACAACCAACACGCACAAACAAAAACAAAAACCCACCCCAAAGTAAACCAAATTAATGTCAACAGCCAGTCTTCCTCGAGCGGCCGCACTTAACCTACTGCTTTCCTTTCCCGCCGCCGGTTCCTGTCACTGCTCGGACAGCGAAACCGCGCCATCTACCGCCATCTAGTTCAGCGGTGGAAGTTGGGGGGGGGGGGGAGAAGTTAATCCTTTTTTTAATGCGTAATCCCACACATCAAAAGAGGTATTCCACCGTGTTTGCGTATCAAGTTTTAGCGGTTGAAGTAGAGAGCCTTTTTTTTTAATTCGAAATTTCGCGTATTTAAGAGAGAATTCCCTGTTTACATTTAAGCTCGTAATTGGCGACATTTTTTCTCTATAAACTGCCCCTTCTGTTTCAAAAGATGGCCTTATTACGCGATTGTATATTCATGATGAATTAAATATATAAATGTTCTAAATCGTGTTGTTCAAATTCTCAAGAGAACAACAATTCACTCACGAGATCATATCTTCTAAAATTAATAATGACTCGCTTTCAAAGCCGTTTAACGGACATTCTCTCAACAAATCCGAATTTTCCACATCGTCTAAGTCCCGGCGTCCAGTCAGTACCCCTCTCAATGTCTAAATAACCGAACATTTCATCGCAAGATCACATTTTCTGTTCAATGTCTTAATAACCGAATATTCTATCGCAAGATCACGTTTTCAGTTTAAGTCCGTACTCCCGTTCTTTACTATGGCGGGAAAACCGATATTAACGTTTTTTCCCGACCAACCCTTACACGAGGTCGGTTCTTGCGGGCGTGCGGTGCCTGCCGACACACTTCGGGCTGCCGACTGACCCTCGCAACCGGAACCGATGTGTACAGGTGTGCGGTGGGACCCTTCCTCCTGCGGCTGGTCACTGGGACACGCACACAAATCCCCCCCACCCCCCCACCCCACCCCCGCGGATCCTACACCTCCCCCCCACCCCGCGGATCCTACACCCCCCCCCACCGTGGATCCTACACCTCCCCCCCCTGGATCCTACACCTCCCCCCTGGATCCACCTCCCCTCCCTGGATCTCACCTCACCCCTGATCCTACACCTCCCCCCTGATCCTACACCTGATCCTACACCCCCCTAACGTGGATCCTACACCTCCCCCTGGATCCTACACTCACCGTGGATCCTACACCTCCCCTGATCCTACACCTCCCCGGATCCTACACCGCCCCACCCCGCGGATCCTACACCCCCCTGGATCCTACACCTCCCCCCCCCCCTAACGTGGATCCCTACACCCCCCCCTGGATCTCCCCTCCCACCGTGGATCCTACACCTTCCCTCCCTCTCCTCCTCCTCCTTTCCACCTTGCTACCCGGAACACAAGTGGTATAAAAGGACACATTCTTGCATATTTACATGTACGTGCACATAACCAAACACGGGAAAATGAACATGCACATAAATATCCATAAATACGAACAAATAAAACATACATATACGTACATGCATATCTACATACAACCATACAGACACATAAACATATGCGCGCACACACACACACATGCGCACACACACACACACACACACACACACACACACACACACACACACACACACACACACACACACACACACACACAAACACACACACACACACAAAAAAAACACACACACAAACAAACACAAACACATATATATTATCCACCTCCACACTCCGCCACGCATTTACCACAAAACTAATGTGTTGGTTGGCCTACTCCAGAGGAAGGGAGGAGAGGGAGGAGAGGGAGGAGAGGGAGCGAGCCGGGAGGGGAAGCGGGGGACAAGGAACGTGAGAATAATACGAAAATATGACAACAATGAAAGAATGTGTGCAAGTGCAGGAATTGTCCCCCAGGAAATACTACAGGTATCCGGGTTTTCGATAAGGATCAACGATGTAGTACCTTTGTTCCATCAAAGCTTATTCGAGGAAGAAAAGAACAAATGATATGCAATTGTTCCGGAATATTGAGTAGTGTGTGATTCATATACATACATATGTATGCATGTATATCTATATTAAAGTTTACATACACATACACATACACACACACACACGCACGCACACATACACACACACACACACACACGCACACACACACGCACGCACGCACACGCACAGTACAATGGCACAAGGAACAGAAACCATCTTTACATTATTTGAAGAAACATTTTCACCACACCTTAAAAGTATCAATTAACACTTCCTTTTTTTGAACGAGTTGAAGACGCACCGGATAACTTTGTACTGGAAATGAACTAAGTTACAAATTCAGACGAACAGGTCTATCGTCGTATTTCAAATATATAGGCCTATCATCACCAGTTTGGCAACAGTTAAATGATCATCATTACCAACCTGCAAAGTGCAACATCACCCAAGTAAAATAATAATAATAATAATAATAATAATAATAATAATAATAATAATAATAATAACGATAGTGATAATGATAACAATAATAACAATATTAATAATGATATTGATAGTAACAATAATAATATCAATAACACTAATATTGATAACGACAACAATAATAAGACAAACCAAAATAAAAATGAACACACTTATCTTTATGCCTCTATATACCAAGACTTCCGGTTCCCCCCTCGCCCCCCCCCCCTTGGCAACCCGTAACTCTTGAAATCCTGCAGGAGTTTTACGGAACTCGCTCTCCTTCCCACTCCCGCTCTCCTCCTCCTCCCTCCTCTCTTCCCTTCCCCTCCTCCTTCCTCTCTCCATTTCCCCTCTCCCCTTCTCTTCATCCTTCCCCTCTCCCCTGCCCCTCCTACTTCCCATCTCCCCTCCCCTCCTCTTTCCCCATTCCCCTCCCCCTCTCCTTCTCCCCAGTCCCCACTCCTCCTTCCCCTCTCCCTCTCCCCACTCCCCCTCCTCCCCTTCTCCTTCTCCTTCCCCTTTCCCTCCCCTTCTCCTCCCCCTTTCCCTCCTCCTCTCCCCACCCCCTCCTCCCTCAAGTCCGTGGTGTTCGGCGCGAGAACCGAAACAAAAGCTCCCGTTGGCCCGACCACAGCCCGTGATGAACCGTTTGGCCCAGGCGTGGAGTGTCGGCGAACCACTGCTGGCGAAGGGGGGTGGGGGTGAGAGGGGGAAGGGAGAGGGGGGGAGGGGGGGGGTGTACGCAACGCAACGCCCTCACGGATATTTCGAAGGGAAGCGCTTAGGGGAACCGCCGGCTGAGGTGTTGGTTTCGCGGACAACTGACGGTAATAAGGTTGTTATTGTGGATGTGGTTGTGGTGGTGGTTGTTAATAACGTCCTCGTTATTACTGATCGCAGTTCATCAAAATCATTATCTTTAACATCTTTACATACATACATACATACATACACACATACATGCACACATACTCACACACACTAACACACAACACCCTCAATACAAACCGACTTCCATCCCCTCCCTTTCTAACGACCAATGAATTTCCCTCGAAGGACCCACCCTACTAACGACCAAAGGACTCTCCTAACGACCAAATGACTCTCCTAACGACCAAAGGAGTCTCCTAACGACCAAATGACTCCTCGAGCCACTTTCCGAGGCATATAATCCTTCCCCGAAATCTACCGGAAGCGCCCATGAGTCTTACTCGCGAGTCGTGACAAAACCCCGAAGGTTAAATCCGCGAGAAAGTCTGGGAACGAAGGGGGGGAAAAGGAGAGATAACGAGAACAAAAATAACAATAATTGATAACGTTTAGTGTGTCGGGGTTAAGGCTTTTACACACGCTTTTATCCCTCTATAGAATTTCTGCCGACTCACTATACTAGGGAAAACGCCCGAATGAAAATGAAAAGAGATATTACAATCTGAAGAAAACAGAAGATAAAAAGGCAAAATAAGCACTCATCTGGAATAAAATACCATCAATACAATAAAAAATATCGTGTCTTTCCGTCCTCTTCCTCTTCAGATCGAAGCAGCCGCCCGTTTCGGCCTCAAACTCCGTGAAACAGGCGACGGGGTGGGCTTCCTCGCTCGCAGTTCTGGCGGGGGTGACATGAGGACGCTGCGGCAGTTTCTCAAGGCTTCACTTTCACTCTCGATTTTGGGGCTGCACCAGTTTCCTCCCTCCTCTCTCCTCCCTCCTCCCTACCTCCCCCCCCCCTTCCTTCACACACACTCACACAAACAGTTACACAAACACATGCTTTTCGCTTCCTTCCCACGTCCGTGCACCGACGCTCATACATACTGCGCTCTGCTTTGCATTTTCTTTTCATAACAATATTCTCTCTTTCTTATACGTTCAGCCTACTTCCTATCATACACATAGGCCTACCAGCATATGCTCATGCACAAACTTGTATCTCCTACTCTTACACAAACCGGCATACACACCTACGCATACATACACACCGGTACACACCCCTATGCATATACATACTGGTATACATTCACGTTCATACAAAAACTGGGACACTATCTTGTACACAAACCGGTGTGCGCTCTTACGCTTATCCACAAACCAGAAGCTCAACAGGTGTTCGATCGACCTCAACAGACCTACAATCTGTCTACATTCTCTACTCTCCCCTTCACCTTCACCTTCACATTCACTTAAACTCATTCCTTTCAAACTAACACGTACAGGTCACAGTCAGCCCACATTCAGACTACATTCTGTCCACATTCAACCTACATTCTGCCCACATTCAGCCCACATTCAGTCAACATTCTACCCACATTCAGCCCACATTCAGTCAACATTCTACCCACATTCAGTCCACATTCAGCCCATTGGCAACGATACTCCCCTTCTACTACCCTCTCTATTCACCTACATCGAACCGCTGTATCAAGCACCCTATTCATTAATCAAACAGCACCATTCATATTCACTCTTTTCCGCGCCCGCACCTTTCTCTACCCAGCCCATCCCTCCACACTATACATACAACAAAACAGAGCTCTAAATACATTATTAATTTCATACAAGGCCTCTACGAAATATCCGATCTATTAACAACTTTGGGCGAGTTACTACTGCAATTCCTATAAAATATATTCTAAATTTTATCTCGGAAGATGCCTATAAAACACATGGGTAAATTCCCTAAAACCTTCGTGATTTGGGTAAGATGTGAGAGAATGAGTGACTGAGTAAGTGGGTGAGAGTGAGCGAAAATGAGTGACTGAGTGAATGAGAAAAAGAGTGAGAGAGAAAAAAGGTGAGATCGTGAGAGTAGTGTGCCCGTTAGTGTGTGTAAGGACATGTAGGCGAGTAACTGAATAGGGAAATGCTTGAATAGGGGAAGAAATACGTGAGTGAGCGAGCGAGCGAGTGAGTGAGTGAGTGAGTGAGTGAGTGAGTGAGTGAGTGAGTGAGTGAGTGAGTGAGTGAGAGAGAGAGAGAGAGAGAGAGAGAGAGAGAGAGAGAGAGAGAGAGAGAGAGAGAAAGAGAGAGAGAGAAAGAGAGGGAGAGGGAGAGGGAGAGGGAGAGGGAGAGGGAGAGGGGAGAGAGAGAGGGAGAGAGAGAGAGAGAGAGGGAGAGGGGAGAGAGAGAGAAAGAGAGAGAGAGAGAGAGAGAGAGAGAGAGAGAGAGAGAGAGAGAGAGAGAGAGAGAGAGAGAGAGAGAGAGAGAGAGAGAGAGAGAGACAGACAGAGACAGAGACAGAGAGACAAAGAAAGAAAGAGAGAGAAAGAGAGGGAGAGGGAGAGAGAGAGAGAGAATGATTGTAAGTGAGCGAGAGAGTGAGTGTGTGTGAGTGAATTCGAATGAGTAAATGAGTAAACAAGTAAATGAGCGAATGAGTCGATTGAACCTCGACACGCCAGCAGCAGGTGACACCAGGCGCAGGGTCCGTCCAACAAGACATGACAAAACTTTGCGCCACAAACGATGACTGAGCATTCCAAGGACAATATAAACCGCGATTCATGCTTACTCTATTTCCTGTGTTTTTGGTCAATTACGCGAGGAATCAATAACAATTTTAGTAAATAATAACAGTCAATGAAAACAATCTTATCTTAAAAATTCCGACATTACATATTACGACTTACTTATAAAACGTTAAAAAATTTCACCACTTCTCGCGTCTCATTATAAATATATGGATTAAAAATAAATATAAATATAAAGTTATCAAAATGATAAAATATAATGACATCGATGACATCAGGGGAAAATAAACCTTTATTCACAACAAACAAAACTGAAAAAATATAGGCCTATTAACACAAGAACTAACACCCATTTCTGTTCTCGTATGACAAGAGAAGCGAATATATCATTCCGTCAAATTCATTCCCATTCTACACATTCTTCTCCGTCACACCAAATAAAACTTATATAAAGAAACAGGAATGCGTTCTACACACTCCACATATTTTAAATAACGTGTTTCTAATCACTTTCCTTTATGAATCCATACTTCAAGATTTTTTCTTTGACCATAATTTCCAACATTCTGGGGATATTTTCAATCACATCTTTCTAGGATTCAACAAAAAATAACAAAATTCTCCAATTCTACATCTAAGCGAGTATTCTGCACATACCTCCCTCACACTTAACATTCTAACTATAAACCTTAATAAGTGTTTACAAATCTCAGCGTCAGAATCCCACACTCGCAAACGCTGGATTTCAATGGGATAATAATACACTTCGAACAACGATACATAGGCCTAATTACAAGGTATACATAAGCTGGTGGAACAGACAAGATGAAGACCCTGAGTTCAGAATATACAGGAATGCGTAATTTCATATTAATTAGGTATGAAACCAATGGGAATAAGTAGCAAATAATTATTTAGTCCAGTGGAGAGTCTTAATTAAAAGGCTATTTACTCTAATTCCCTTTACTACGCAGAATTGCTTTTCCAGATTTACCGAATGAATAGATATAAGAAGGAATGAAGTGTTTTTTTTCAAGACAATAAAATTATTAAGGTTATCTGGGCACTCTCTTGCCTCCTGTAACACCTAAAGGGACCAACACTTACGCACTTTCAAAAACGGTCATCGTGGGAGCAGAGGCGAGTAGAGCGGACACAGGTTATGTCTGTCTGTAAATATTTTCCCTCTCTCGCCTGTTGGTACCCATGCCCTCTCCTCTACCCCTCCCCCTCCCTCCCTCCCTCCCTTCCTTAAAAGCTACCCATCGCCTCTGCCCGATCACTGCCTCTTCCTTTCTCCCTTCTCCCTTCCAAATATTTTCTCTACCATCTCCTCGTCTCCCTCCCCCCTCTCTCCTCCCTTTTCGACCGCTTTACTATCCTATCCCTCTCTCCCCTTCGCCACTCTATCCCTCTTTCCCCCCATATCCTTCCACCTTCCACCTGTCCCTCCCCAATTCCCTTCTTCCCCCCTTCACCCTCTTCCCTCCACCTTCTTTCTCCCTTCCTCCCTCCACTCTCCCTCCCAACAAACCTCCCTCCACTATCCATCTACCTATCCCTCTCGCTCCACCTTCTCTCTCTACCCTCCCATCACCCC
>NC_091571.1:2396606-2416606 GCF_042767895.1 Penaeus vannamei | reverse complement strand
CAAGTCATATATATCAGGAGCATAATTAAAATCCTACTTGGGAACTTATTGTGTGCATATTGACATTCTTGTGTGCAAAAAACATATCTGAACTTAATTCAATTTAGTTAAGAAAAAAAAAATATATAAAGTAGAATACAAAGCAATGAGCAAACATGAAAGTCAATGTATTGGTTCACAACATAAAAAAATACTATGGTTTTGTGTTATTTCCCTCATAATATTTTGCATTGTAAAAAATTCTATATATTACCATCCTTTGTATATCTAACCGTCATTTGTCTCTTAATCCAAATATAACCTAGTAAGTACCAGAAAACTGTCAAGGTTCGGTGAAACCCGTTCATTTATAAAGCATTCAGTACAATTTCATATACAACAACAAACAATATGCTCAGTCTAGGAGGTTCTACCTCTTACAGTAATCTAAGCACATATATTATAAAAAGCAAGTCCTATCTCTTGTAACACTTCTCATAATTATCAAAACAATCAACAGATATAAAATTTAGTTTCATTCAGTCAGTATTTCAAAACATGTTAAATATACCTTATATTATCACCACATACATGTAAGAACATATATAAGTACAGTACCTTCAATTAACAATATCTTTATGGGAAAAAGTAATTACAAAGTACAGAAAATAGGATACAAAACTTATTCTAGTCCTAGAAAATTAAAAATACATATTTCAAAGCAAACTTTCAAAAAACCTCTCAGCCTAAAGTTCAAGTGAATATCTGAGAATCTTTATTCCTAATAACAGGAATTCAACCACATTCCACAAGGAATATGATTTTGTCAATTCTTATTTGCAGCAATACACCCCTCTGCAAATGATAACCACACACAAGACCTCTCTGCATACAAAAAAAAAATACGAATGATTAAATTATGCTCAAGGAATTATTGTAGTTCTTAAAATTAATGTTACGCAAACCATAACAAAAGAAAGCTGGTGTATTTAATCGTCCCTTTCTCTCCTTAGGTGATATGTTCTATAAAAATAAATTCTGACTTAAAATATAATGTAATAACTTTGAAGACCTTTTTAAATACAACAAACAATAAATTTCTCATTCTGATTTTACAAATAATTCTCTGTAATTTTATGCGTCCTTGTGGTGTATCATGAAATTTAAAATATTGTACATTGTACATACACAATGAATAAGTAATGTGAATCAATTAACAATACAAAAGAACATGTACAGAGCTTATCAAGACAGTTTTTACCAAAATCACAAATTAAACTCTTTCTATGATAACTATAACAAATTAATTCACAAAGTGAAAAACTAGACTTAAAAATAATAGCTGCATCTTTCAAAATATATCTGTACCCAAGACCTTCTTGACTGCAAAATTTACAAAACATTATGAATTACGGTATTTTTTTTTAAACAGTAAAAAAGAAAAAAAAATTTTACTCACTACTTGCTAATTACCCATATACTACTGTCAAGGGGAAATAGTTTCCTTTACATTACCTTTATCCAGGAGTATTACATTACCTACCTCCATGTTGGTCAGTGAAAATGAACGTCCCCCCCCTTGTGTTAGCAACACTATTTAAACACGGCATGAAAAACTTGTACATAACATTACTTCCCCAAAACATAAGAACAAAGTGCCTTAAGTACAAGCCTCTAAACATATATGTTAGAAGTACAAGTCATAATACATAGTTTTAATTACTATTTCTTGCTTCCTATGTTACCATCACCCAAGAGAAAAGTGAAGTGATGTCCAGAGAGTATTGTTATTCCAAAACATTATTCCTGGATTAAATGAAGATTTTGAACCCAAATCTTATCTCTTTCATCGTGTTTCTTTTCATGTATTATTTCAGAAAATATGATACACTGTATTACACTCAGTTATATCCCAAATACAAAACACTACGTTAAATAGTTTAATGGCACAAATTAATATAATTTGCATACTCATTTCAAATGGTATCTGGTGTGGAAATAATTAAATTAATTAAATTACCATCTGCATGCATGTGTGTGTGAGTGTGTGTGCGTGTGTGCGTGTGTGTGTGTGTGTGTGTGTGTGTGTGTGTGTGTGTGTGTGTGTGTGTGTGTGTGTGTGTGTGTGTGTGTGTGTGTGTGTGTGTGTGTGTGTGCGCGCGCGCGCGTACTTATGCGTGTGTGCGTGCGTGTGCGTGTGCGTGTCTTGGGTCTTGGTTCTGGGTCTAGGTCTGACGAACAGATGGTTTGGACCTGAGGTTCCCTGGGTCTCTGAACACTAAAAATTGTTTTCATCAACTATAATCTTATTCAGTTCCAAGTGGGAAAGTCTGTCACCTACACAAGAATCAATGTATGGCACAAACATGTACACATTCAACATACTCATTTAATTACTAACTCATTCTCTATCTTCTTTCTTTTTTTTTCTCTCTTTCCCTTTCTTTTACTCACTCACCAACCCACCTGCTTGCCTGCCTGCCCACTCACTAACTCACTCATTTACTCAATAACTTACTCACCTATTCATCCACACATTCACGACTCACCCACTTGAGTACCCACCTATCCACCCACAAACCAACTGACCCAGCCTAAAATCCACACACCCACTTTCTCTCTTACAAGCCACTGGCTCTCGCACTTATATTCAACCTTGCTCTCGGGCGCACACACTCACACACTCACACACGCATCCACGCCCTGTCTCTCTCTCAAACATGCTCTCATGACATTTACAAAAGGCTCTTTTTCTTCTTTTCTTAGCCTGTTCACAACGATGTAGTATTCTAACATACACCACAAGTCTATTTACATAAAAGTTATCAAAAGATGATAAAAAAAGGCAGTAACAGTGACTATAATAATATTACCATCTATACAAATTGGCAAAAATAATGATGAAAATATTATTTTCATAATAAGAGAATAATACAATAACTACATTTGTGATAACAATAAAAGCAATAATATAAATCAATGATGATTATGCTTTTAAGTAGCAGCTATGATAAGGGCTGCTGTCATGGGTTGCAGTCATTGTAGTGGTAAAGATTGTGAAAATAATGATAGTGATAATGATGATGATGATGATTGATGATGGTAGTGGTGATGATGATGATGATGGTGATGGTGATGGTAATGATGATGATCATGATCATGATAGTGGTGAGGTGATATCAATAATGCTAGTAATGATAAATGAAAAATAAAATAATATCATAAGTAAAACCAAAAGACAAAAATGGCACATCTGAACAGACAATAAAAAAAAGACAATAATGGTGATAGTGTTGAGGATTATAGTGATAACAATATCAATAATAATCATAACACCAATAACATTAATGACAAAATAAAGAATCAAAACAAAAATACTGTCACTCACATACAAACATAGTGAAGAGACACCCAAAATGGTTCCACTGCAAGTACAATTCCATCTCCAAACACAAATCAAATGAGCAAATATATATCACATGTACAAATACTTTGTGGTAACTCCAAGCTAGCACCATCAGCACCAAAGTACCAGAGAATACCACACAATATTATTCACAGCCGCGCACATCTAACATTTATTTCCCTCTGTCCTAGGCGACCAGTGTTCCATTGTCAGGGGTGAGTGGTGCTGAGGTTACAATTCCTTCTGGTGGTGGCTGGTGCTGCTGACCAGAGTCCATATCTGGCTCTGAGTAAAGAATGGTCGTTGCTGAGGATGCTGGTGCTACACCATGTCTCGGGGAGGGCTCTCCACCTTCACTAACAGCCTCCCCAGGTGAGGGCAGGGACACTTTGCGAGGAACAAATGCTGCATGGTCTCTTATGCATGCCGTGGATGACAGCGATCCTGACCTTGCAGCTCGTCCTGTCGCTGAGGCATTGCTTGCTTCAGGGTGAGCTGCATCGGGAACCTGTGGGGTATCTGTTACAGGTGGTGGCTGAGCCTGACTGACCTTGTGTCTGCTCGAGTTATGAGCAGAGCGTGTGTGAGACCCCGTTCTTCCAGCAAGTCTCATTGCAGTCAAAGGCTCCAGTTCATGTGTGTCGGATGATGGATGTGTCTGTGGAGCTGGACACGATGTACTTGATGTGGATAATGTTGATTCACTCATGAAGGCTTGCTGATAAACTGTCTTATCAACATGAGGTTGAGAATTCTGTGTGCAACATGAGCAGCAATGAACCTGTGGATATGATAGTTGCCCGCAACCTGATTCTGGACCAAAAATGCGTAACAAAGGTAAATAAAACAAGGTGGCATAGATGTATGAAGCACTTGTGATGACAATGAGAAAAGTGCCAATATGAACATATGCCAAAACTTGTGCAGGAAGCATAGCTATCCCTGCTGCTAATGATGTTGCAGCAGCCATGAAAACTGGACTACCAAGGCGAGCCACTGCCCAAGAAACAGCAGCCTCCCGTTCTGATTCTGGAGATAGACGATAAGCCACACCATAATGCAAAGTCAAGTCAACCGCCAACCCGATGGCCACAGTCACTGTCACACTCTCCAAGATATTGAGATGCCACCCAAGCAACACCAATGTTGCCAGCGTCACTAAAATGACAGAACCAACACTTAAAACAGCAAGAAAGCTCACAACTACATTGAGAGTTGTTATTACCAACACAGCCAAGCTGACTCCCACAGCCACAGCAACTGCTATTCCAGTCCCCACAGAGAGAGACTGTTGCAAATCATAGAACTCAAGATAGGAAGTAAACCATCCTCCTTTCATGCCTTCTGGAGCTTCTTTCAGCTGCTCTTTCACCCATGTGTCAACCTGAAAGAATAGAGAATTCATACTGTGAATAAAAATGAAAATTTGTCAAAATAAAATACAGCATATAAAGTGCTCTGCAATTAATGGTCATATTAAACTTCAACATGTATTTTTTCTCTCTCTAATGTAATAAATGAACAATAATGTAACTAAACTACAGTAGCTAAAATGCTCTGTAATCATTGATATCACCCAACTTCTATTGCTATTTTCCTTTTATCTGTTCTTCATCCTCGCTTTTAAAGCTAAAGATATTATTTGGTTAAAAGGAAACAAATGAGTTCTGCAACACAAAGTAATCTCTCTTGTATTTTGAACATTGTCATGCAAACTTTATATTCTGATATTACTAAGTTTGCATACATTTCTGAATATGGCCTTATATAATCCTAAATTCTAAGTTAACAATAGAGGTTATGGTCTTTTTGATATTTGTGCATTTGAAAGCACACCAAATACTGAATTAAGAGCAAAATTACATTAAGGGAGATTTCTTATCTTGTGATTTATTGCCATGTTTAGGTCTATTCCCAGACACCGAAGTATTTAGAACAAATCTTTGTCTCCTTTTACCTTGGAAGTAACAAATTGAAAATTCAATTACCATACTACACATATAGAAATAATCATTGGATAAATTACTTGCACTGTATCAATATAAAAGAAATTCATCTATACACCTATGCACACAGAGGATAATATTCAATATAATAGTATAAGTTGATTATGTTTTCTATTCTTTTAAGTGAAGAGCTTCCTGTCAAGGCAAAACAGAAATGAAATTTATAATCCTAGCATGTACAACTCAGCTGGAAACCTTACACTTGTCTGTCTATAAATTTCATATACCTGACCACCCTCTATAACAGTCACTTCTGAATATGAGATTTTATAGCAATTTAATTCCTATAAGTATATCAGTGCAATTCCAAACTTAGTATTTATACAAAAGTCTGCACTAAAATACTATCGTATATAAACTTCATACATGCACAAATAGATAACAAGATAAATGTTTTTTTCTATGCTGATATCAGTAAAGAAAAAAAAAGAAAAAAAAGAAAAAGATAAAGGAGAGAGAGAGAGAGAGAGATTAAAAAAAAAAGTAACTTGATCTTTTGTTCTTTAAATGCTATTAAAAATGATTAAGATAATGCAGTGCATGCTTAACACACAAATAAAAAAACAATTACATAAAACACCTTGTGAATGTGACTTACCTCATGGAAGAAATAATGCATTTCATCGTAGGAGAGCGACCAAATCATGTTGCTGTCGTACTCCACAACAACAGCTGCGACTTTCCCAGTGTTTCTGTTAAACTTTGGTCCAGCCACTCCAGGGATGAAGTACTCTCTTGGTGTTTGGTAAAGAGCTTTGATACCTTTGTGAATACACCGATTAAACACCTCTTTGCGATAAGGAAACTTTGAATCTTCACAACACGGAGACCGATCAATACCGGTTATAGGATCAATGCATCGCCTCTCCATCCATGCTTTTAACGTTTCAATGAAGCAATTTGGCAGCAGTGGGCCCAGGGTGGACATGTAGAAACTCTGATTCCGAAGATTTCTGCAGAAGTTGAGAAGCCATTCCTGAGATTCCGGAGGTGATACATCAAAGGTATCATCGAATTCCAGAGTTCCTTTTGAAGCTGGATTTAAGTAATCACCATTGTCCACTGGTTTTATCCCCCACACAATGCGTATTGGTAACCGATTAACAATATCACTTCTTAGATTTCTTTCAAACCAAAATTTGTATTTGTACACCAAATCATACTGTTCAAACACATGGTCTCTTGAAAACAACTGAAAATCTTGAGAATCTGGAAGTTTCAGTCCAGGAAAATAAAACACAACCACAGCACTGCATGCTGACAGGGTACCAAGTAACAACACCCACAAGTATCTTGGTTTCACTACAACCCATGGAAGCATCTTTTCAAAAAACACTCGAGCTGACTCTGCACAGAAGTAACACAGTCTGAGCGGAAGGGCACAGACAACTGAGCAACGTGGAGGTAACTGTGGAGCATATACTGGCGCTGGAGGGACGCACAGACAGCATGTTGATGCCCCCCAACGTTCAGCTACCACAACACATGCTGGAACCCAGGTCAGCATCAGCAGGAGGTTGGCCAGGACCACTGTTCCAGCAAATATACTGAAAAAAGACACAAAATATATACATACATGTTTAAGAAATCACATTAACATAACAGAATGATAATATTATTGCATCTTTATCTTGTTACTTTATTTTTCTTTTCTGATCCAGAAAATATAATGCAGACACGTATACATACATTCAAATGCACACATGCATTCAATCGTACACACACATACACATAAAGATAGATAGATAGATAGATATACAAATATAGGTATAGATATATTCACTTATCAGATATCATCTAAGTAACAGTGTTGTTATTTCATTAATTATCTTTGCATTTTTTCACTTGCACTTATGATTGACCGAGGACAAGTAAAAAAATGAATATGTATCAGTGAAATAAGTTAACATATATTCTAAAAGTACAATTAATACTAAGAAAACATCAACACAGTAGCATCTGTTTACTTACCTAAAGCAACGGATAGCTGTGATATGTGAAACGCAAGATGCAAAGAAAGCTGCAGCTGTCGTGAATGATGTCACAATAATGGAAGCTGCAGCATGATGTAGAGAATCCCCTACAAGCTTTACCAGAGTGCCAGCGTTCTTGTCTTGTTTGGCCAGAGTCCAGACCCGGCAGTAAACAAACGTATCATCTGCCCCAATTCCTGGAAAGACGATGGAATTATTCAATTAGAGAAGTGAATGACATCATGCATTGTAAAAATATAATGAGGGAAATTCACAAATGATTTCTGAAGTAAGTGCAGGCAAGTGAAAGATTGGCAATGAGAGAATATCTTGCCATTTGAATGCATGTGTACATGTATATGCATCTGCATGCATGTGCCATTCTGATATGGAATTTTCTGTTCTTTACTGCCAGATAGAGTCTTAATGAGATGAGGCTTACTTGAAAATAACATCTCCATAAATTTAAAAGAAAAGAAAACCAGCATGACATATATATAGTTATACAAAGGGCACACAATACACCTTAAACCTTAAAGGAAAAATAACAGCAGGATAAGCACAACACAAAAACAATACACAGACACTTAATCTTCAGAACATTTACCTATAGCAATGACTGCTGTGAGCACATTCATGTATGGGAAGAAGGTAATTTCATATATAAAGATATACATGAAATAAGCAATGATGAGGGCGCAGGCAACCGTCGTTATAGTCACGAGGGTTATAAAGAGGGATCCCGTGTAACACCACATCAGAGCCACCACCACACTGCCTCCCACGCCCAACAGAAAGGTGTCCTCCAACAGTAACTTGTCAAACAGAGTATATTTCAGACCTGAAAGAAAGGAGACGTATTTTAATTGAACTATTCATACACCCTCACATCATATAAATAAGGCAAGTAAGATGTTTGAGTCCAATCAATCTATTTCATTAATGTAAGTAGTTCTTCCCTCTAAAAATATGAAAAAATATATATATACAATACTAATAAAACTCAATACTTTTTCCAATGGACAAAATTTCAGTACCAGAAGATAGTGTAAGAATGGATAAAAATAATGACATATGATTACTCTGTTCTAAGTATTAGTTGTCAATAAAAAGTTGCAATTGAAGCAGTAACAATAATACTATTTGAAAAAATGATAAATCGAAATATTTATGGACCATATACAGAAGAATTACTTCTGTTTATAAAAACCTTTGTTGTTGTTTTTTTTTGCACAAATCACAGAAGACAACTCTAATAATGATAAAATATATCAAAACATTAATCATATTTTAGCAGCCTACATGAAAATGAAAGTTTAAAATTTAAGAAAATGTATCCACGGCTTCAGGTATTTCAATATCCCTTAATTTACACCTTTATCTCTACTGATGTTAAAAATGAACTCATACAGCCTTATGCCGACAAAAGCAGCTACAGCTTGCCACTAAACATATTACAAAATATCATCACCACCACTCATACTATTGTTAATAATATCCTTTTGTAGGAATAAGCTGGCAAGCACTTTATATAATCAACTGGATTCATTACTTTAGTTCATATAAGTGTGTGATCATTCCGTGTGGTGGTCAAAAAGTTTACTTAGATGAAAGTCCAACTTGCCAATTTCAGAGCATATACTCTTAAGAAATGGCATCTATCAATACACTTTAAGACATACTGTCATGTCCAAGTAAATGTAGAAGGTACACAATTAAACAAAATTGACCTTCATTCTTCAGGGAACATCTCAAAGTCTTTTTAAAATGGTAAAGATGAGACACAAGAACTTGAGAAAACTCAGAACTTGACAATAATTAGTCCAGGTGGGGAAAAGAAATGAAAAGAGATTCTATTCTGAATGAATTTTCTGCCATGAATATTAAATAATCCTATTAATTTTCTTTACTGATATTTAGTTTTCAATTAAATAATACCTCTATCATGGGTACAAAATTTGTACCAATACAAAACTTTCATACTGCCAGCCAACAAATACCTGAAAGAAAATATATATACACACTATACATTTATAAACTAAACCTACCCAAATCCATGGCAGCTACGGTCACATTATCTACAGTGAGGTCAATTTTCTGCAGGGCTTGAAAATAAGGAAGTGCATCGGAGCTACGTGCCACAGGTAAAAACACGGCAGTCAAACTCAGCCGCTGTTGGAGCTGCAGCTTCTGGTGTTTGTGGTGTGGCTCAATGTGGCGATTAAGCTGAGGGTGTTCAGGGTCTGGTACCTGCAACCATTAGGCAGACTACAGTGTGGCTCTACGGGGCAGTACTGTGCATGGTAACTCTTTCACTCTTTTTTTATCATGTTTTAAATAAGATATGTTAAAAGTTTCCTAAAAATCCAGAGCTAAAATTCATTTACTGAAAGGCTATTTATACATCTACACAATATTTTAAAATCACAATAAAGTAAAAGACAAGTAGGGTTTACATTCAGGTCAAGACAAAAGGATGTCAACTGTTTGGAAAAGCAAAAAAATGTAAACTAATAAATTATTCTATATATTTAAAAAAATTGGCTTTACTCTTCATTCACCATGCAAGGCTTCTCTCTACACCATAACTAGTTATTCAGTTTACTGTAATTTGCAAAGGTGCAGCTACATCTGTATTACAGCAGGTCTCACTGTGTACACCATAATATCAGCCCAGTGAGTAGTTCATATGTATTATTGGAGATTTCTCTCTGTAGAGATACTACCATACAAGATAATGATGTATATATACACGATTATGCTAATACACACATACAGTAACTGACTATGTATAAAAAATACCCAACAAGTTCATTTAGTGTTTAAACTAATTACACTAAGAAATCGATGAAGGAAAACCAGGCTAGTTATACCATATGCTTTTTATTAAAATTATCTCAGATTTATCTGATACCTAGCAGTCACAATCAGTAATAACTTCACAGTCTTTTAAACCACTAATTCTGAATATCATTTTGAACACACTCCTTCTACCAAACCTGCTGTCAATCATTTCCATAATACTGCTTCTTTCTTAAATGCATCTGCATGCACTCATTATCTACAAGCAGACATTAAAACAAAATACCTGTCTTTTTTATTTTTACCTTTGGATTTAAAAAGGCTGCATCAGCAAGATAATGGAGTATAGTGTAGACAGCATCATCTTTCCGACAGATCTCAGGAATCTCTTGACACCCTGAAGGTCCCCTACAACCTCCCTCGAGCTGCAAGTCCAAGTGCCGAGCGCATCTGCGAAGGAGCCGCCGCACCTCAACCACGTCAGCTTGCTGGTAAGAAGGATCAAAGGTGATTACAAAACATTGAACTGTTATGTATATGAATCACATATACAATCACTATTTACCTTTGTACTTTGTATTAGGGTATTACCAACAACACATTTTAGTTACCCCCTACATCACATTTTCTATGTACACGCATCACCTATCGACAAGTATTTAGACTACTTATCCTCTCATGCAAGAACTTATTAATTAAAGAAGATGCATCTTGCAAGACTGAGTATACTTAACCGTACTATTGATGGTTATAAGAGAATCCAACATTACAAAGTTGGTGACGAACACGGGATTATCATACAGGATTAATTAGAGTAACATATTCACACTTTGGAGGTTAGTATCAATTCCAGATGACATGGTGAGTGACAGCTGATATATATATATATATTATATATATATATATATATATATATATATATATATATATATATATATATATATATATATATATATATATATATACACACACTCCTACACCTTTTCTGTGTACTCTTTCTGCCTTCCCCTTCCCTTTCCCCTTCCTCATTCACCTTCCTTCTTCTCTGTTCCCTGTCCCTTTTCCCTTCCCCATCCCCCTGTTCATTTCAACCCTCTTCCTCTCCTTCACTTCCTTTTCTCCTCATGGTCTCTTCCCCTCCCATTATCCCTCCTCCCCCTTTTTACTTCAAGTCCCCTTCCATCTCCCTTTTCCCTTCTAACCTCTCAATTTTTATGTGCTTGTGTGCATGTATGAGTATAAGCTTGCCTGTGTTTGTGTGTATTTGGGTGTGCAAATTTGGTTTCAAATATATGCATGAGAAAGAATGAGTGTACATAAATGCATTTGTATGTATACACTAACACTTGTGAATGCCCTTTATTTGTCCTAATGGACAGTGCAATAAATCTTCGTACATTCATCATATTCACCCTCAAAACCATCCAAAAACAAAATAGTCTTCCAAACATTACATTTTCATCAATGGTTCCTTTATACTGAACACGGACCTTAAGCTAAAGAACCTACTGTGATTTCCCTGCAAGAAGAGCGCTTGGAGAGGAGTGCCACATAGTTGGGGAGGGACCAAGAAGGACAACAGCGGCCAATGGATGTGGTCTCACAGATGGGCCCAAAATCTACTGGGGAACGTAACCGCTCATCCAGCTCGCATATGGCGTGCAGGTGCCTCAGTGTGAGTAAAGAGTCCATTGGGAGTGTGCTCTTTACCACAACATGGCCGTATTCTGGTACTGTGAGAAATCAATAATACAGGTTTTAGTGAAATGTGACACTGATTTTCAGTTAAAATCTTGATCTTGTTTACTCACACACAGACACACAAATGCACATGCACACGCACACGCACACTCTCACTCTCTTTACATATATGATATATCATTCTTTTTACTTTGCAGAACAAAATCCAATCTTCCTTGCATGACATACCTACAGGGTTACAGAAGAACCCATCCTCCCCAAAATGTTCATGATCATGAAGATAGTGATCATGCTCATTCTCTGGATAGTGATTCTGGCGATCCCACTCATCCTCCAGGTTGTACTCAGATGGGTTATCTTCTCTGTCCATGAGGATCTTCAGGGCTACCATAGGAGTCTCCTCGCCCATGCCTGTGTTGTTCTGGCCTGAGCTTGTGCTGCAGTTGTCCGATACCTCCACTGGCCCATCTGTCGTCAGCTCGATGCAGATCTTGAAGGGTGTGGATGTGCATTTATTAAGGATACTTCTGTGATAGTACTGAATGTATGGTTATGAATACTTTATGCTTTGTCTTTACTATTTCAAGAGTTTGGTGTTATGTAATCTTATACATCCATATACAATGTAAAAATAATTGAGACAAACTTCTGACAATACTCTACTTTTAAGAAGTTTACACAAACAATTCCTAAGCAATGTCAAATCCTCTACTTATATTTCTCCTTGATGTCAGCCTTTAGCAAAATCAAAATACCATATAATTGCCATCGTTTCACACACACTGATAACAAACAAACCCCCACATTTTCCAACCTCACAAACAAGAATGTACAAAAATCACACAGCTCACTCATCCTGGCCTCTGACGTTAACTTACCTGATGTTTGTGGCTCTTCTTTCCTCCGCTGCTCTTATCCTGCTTGTCATCCTCGTCCGTGATGTGGGGGAGCAGTTTGCTGAGAGTGGGGTCATCTGCCGGGTTGACGCTGAGTAGGCCATTGGCTCGTGTCGAGTCCAACAGGTTCTCCCAGGCCGTGGCCCTCTGGCTGATCTCTGTGCCTCTTGCCTCAAACCCCTGGAATGAATTTGAATTTGTAAATCAACGTAAGTCTTATTTCATAAACCATTACTTTGGAAAAAAAAAAGAAAAAAAATCCTACAACTTATAAGCTCACAGAAAGAAAACATTCATATTCCTCATAAATAAAAACAACTTGATAATTGTGAGTTACACATCTGATAATGGGATCCTTCACAACAAAGGACAGGAACAAAGAGCAGGACTTACCAGAGAAGGATCCTCAAAGGAGGGCAGAGGCCGGGCTGTGAGAGACAGCACAAGGCACGTCACCACCACCACCACCACACTGCTCAACACCGCATAGGGGTGATGACACAGCAGCCGTGCATACCTGAAATATGAAATATTGGTCACAATAATTCTCTCATAATTTTTACATTGTTAATCACAAAGAGAATTACAAAAACAAGAAAAATATTTCATCGCTATTATCATCATTGTCATTATCAATCTTAATAACTAATAATAACAATAATATTAATGACAGTAACAATAACAATGATAATATTAATTAGTAATTATAATGATAATGCTCTAACAGTAATTGTTACAATAATAATAATAGCTAATGTAACAATCACAATCACTACCATTAATAACTGTAAACCTACCGCCTTAATCAACCATCACAACCCCCACTTCTAAGGCCATCAAACACCCACAATACCACCATCACCCCGCACCCCACACCCCGAGCACCCTCACCCGCCAACCCACACACCCCAAACCTGCAAAGGCGAGCCCCAGGGAGACCCCGACGGGCGCCGAGTCCTTACCAGATCATGTTGGCAGGAAGTAGCGAGTCGCGCGGGCTGGCATGGTGCCCCACCCCCCCGGCTTCCACCTGCTCCTCCAACACGCGTCTTCTCTCACACCTGTAAACAAACACACGTGCGTCAGTAAACTGGGGAATCATAGGGAGAGGGTAAGATACTGAAAATCTATTCATTTATTTTTGATTATTTATTTGTGTGTGTGTGTGTGTGTGTGTGTGTGTGTGTGTGTGTGTGTGTGTGTGTGTGTGTGTGTGTGTGTGTGTGTGTGTGCATGCGCGCGCTTGTGACTGTATAAGCAAATACGAGAGTGTGACAGTATGCGAATGCCCGGCTGTATCAACGGGCGCAATTACATATTAGGCATACAAGTTTCAGTTTCACAAAACTACGAACCTGAATGAAAAAAGCACATAATTACACCGATGACTAACAAATTTCCAAAATAAAAACATAAAAAGAAACTACAAACAGATAAGCGAGGCCGCGGGCCCACCAGACGCCTCAAACCAAAACACGTAACACTAGTAAATAAAACAATTCCCGCTAATCGTATTCATCATTAGCATTGCACGGAGGTTAGGCGCTCGCGCGACAGCCGCCGTGACAGCGTGACATGCCACGAATTAAACAGGCATGCACATAATGGCCATTCGCACCGAAGGACTTTGGGTTAAGCAGCAATACGGTAACTCGGTATTGATATGCTGAACGTGACGAACACTAATGCTCTGCAATTTCTGTATTTCCGATATAACAATACACACACACACCCACACCCACCCATACACACACCCAACCACCCACCCACACCCACACCCACACACTTACAGATATGGAAATGGATACCAATATTCCTTAAAGCACGCACCCCAACCCCCTGAGCCTTAACACCTCTAAATTAATGAACAAGCAGGCTGCAATGAATCTCGCTCTCCCTCGGACTGTCTGTCAACCGGACGGACTAAAATAAATCTGTTCCAGGATCTCAAAATAAAAATAATAATAACAATAATTGTTATAATGATAATAAGAATAACAATAATTGTTATAATGATAATAATAACAATAATAATAATAATAACAGCATTTCCATCACGTGTTTTGCATGTTCCGTAAGGGGACATCCACGCATTTTTTCCATAATTTTCACAAGCTCTTTTTTCCCCTAGACCACCGAAATTCCTTCCTTTGGGGAAAAAAAACGTCCTCTGAACGTCCCTCACTTCTTCCTCCCCCTCCCCCTCCCCCTCCAACTAAAACTTGCCCTAAACTTCTCCAATCGACCCACCCCCCACCCCACTAAAAAAAAAAAAAAAAAAAAAAAAAAAATCCAGGAGTAAACTCTGGAATCCTCGACGTGAACCACCCTCCCCTCCCCTCCCCTCCCTCCCTCCCCCCACGCGAGGCTCCGACTGAGGGCTTCCAGGATTAGCCGCAGAAGGGTTCGGAAGTTGGGAGTCGGACAGGTTGCAGCGTGGATCAGTCAGAGCCAGGGGAGGGGGGGGGAGGAAGGTGAGAGGGGGAGGGAGAGATGAGAAGAAGAGGGATGGGGAGAAAGGGAGTGGGGAAGGAGAGAGAGGAAGGGAGTTGGGGAAGAGGAGGGTGAAAGAAGGAGAGAGGGAAGGGGAAGAAGAGAGAGAGGAAGGGAGATGGGGAAAAGGAGGGGAAAGGAGAGAGGGAATGGAGGAAGGGACGAAAGGGAGGAAGGGAGATGGGGAAGAGGAGGGTAAAAGGAGAGAGGGAAGGGGAAAGGAATGGGGGAGGGGAAGATGAGAGGAAGGGAGATGGGGAAGAGGAGGGGAATGGAGGAAGGGACGATGGGGAGGGAGGAAGGGCGATGGGGAAGAGGAGGGTGAAAGGAGAGAGGAAAGGGTAAGGGAATGGGGGAGGGGACGAAGGAAAGGGGGGAAGGTGGACAGAGCAGAGAGAAAGGTAGAATGAGGCGAAGGAGGAAGAGTTAGAAAGGGAGATAAAAAACGAAAAGAGGAACCGTATTGCGACAAATCTAATAAAGATACGACCCGCCCAGAATGAATACCTTCCCAAACCCATCCCTTGTATAGCGAAGATATTCATTCTCACTCATACATTTCCCCCCGCAGAGCAGGAGGAGGAGACGGACGGGAGGGAGCGCGCACCAGACAGGTCACGAGGCAGGCTAAGGGATGGAATGGGCTGCCGTCGCGCCTGCAGCCCGGCCGCCCACGAGGTAATCCGCGAGCAGGCCGTCGGGCGCTGTCACAGTCGATATGGACAGGAGATCAAGCGACGCCGCCCCAGACACCACCGAACCTCGTCCTCTGACGCCGGGGAGTCTGCCCGCCCGCCCACCTGCCACTCCCAGCAGCGGGCGTCGCAAACAGAGGCGCTCCGACGCCCACACGCTGACAGCTATAGGCCTACAGCAAAATTCTCGACGAAATTTCGATTCACGTATAAAGTGTGTGTGTGTGTGTGTGTGTGTGTGTGTGTGTGTGTGTGTGTGTGTGTGTGTGTGTGTGTGTGTGTGTGTGCGTGTGCGTGTGCGTGTGCGTGTGCGTGTGCGTGTGCGTGTGCGTGTGCGTGCGTGCGTGTGTGTGAGAAAGTATGTGAGTGTGTGTGTGAGTGTGTGCATACGTACGTACAGAACACACGTGCACGCTCAGTATACACACCCTACTACAGTGCGGTTGCAGAAACACCGCACTAACGACGCGAGATACTCCATCGCGCGTTCGAGGAGCAGCCACGGGTGTCGGCGAAATCAAACGCGTTACAGCAAGATTAGGTTTGTGAAGCATCGCATCGCCGTAGCTGCAGGAGTGAACTACAGCGGCAGGAGCATTAACCTTTAAACTACTTAAGACCAACGATAAATTAAGGAGCAGTCAAGATTAAAACAAAAACATTGCTGTTGTTTCCGTGAGCGGCAGTCTGCATCGCCCCGCCGCCGCCAGCTGGATGTGAACGAAATTCGACCCGCGCCTGGCGAGAGGAAACCATCGCGCCGACTTTATCAAAATGCGTATCTGAAGAGAGACTCGCTTATTGCGCTCCTGATAGCTTTCGAATCTATTCTGTCGCCAGTTCATGCGAGGATAAAACAAGGCGGGAATACGAAACTGACTGACATCCGAGTTGCAGGAACCGCATAAGAAGCGGATCGAAATGAACGGCCCTTTGAGTCATCGGTGTCGACTGTCTGCCGAAGGAAGAAGGTTCCAGACGAAAAGGGCGGCGAGGCCAGGGGGCGAGAAAGGGGGCAGGGGGAGGGGGGGGGTTGAGGCAGCGGCCGTGCTAGCTGGAGACAGATGGTGATGCCAGATGATGCAGAATAAAGGTGGGAGGTGAGATAGCCGCTTTAAAGATGCCAGCTGAAAGTCTGTTGTGCTAGCAGATCAACTACTTGTATCCTTTTTCCTTTCAAAAGACACACAAGTTCCGGTCTTAATCTCAAGTTCCCGGTTCACATACTCAGCCCTTCCTCTCCAACCGAATGAAAGTACTCTGTGACATCTTCAGGAAAAGAATGTTTGGGACATATCGTGATCAAGGGGGAAACTAAGATACTTAAAAAAAAAACACATAAAACATGAAATAAAAAAAATAAAATGCATTACTATATCAAATGCCAGTCCACGAGGTGTTTACAGGTTGAAGATGGAAGTGAGTGTGGGTGATGCAACCTAAAAAATTAACTGAAGGGACGAGCAGCGTGACGAACGAGAGAGAGTGGGAGGGGAAAGATTGGAGGAGAGGGAGAGGGAGAGCACGAGAATGTGGGATGGATGAGAAATAGGGAGAGGGTAAGGATGACAGAGAGAGAGAGACGGGGGTAGAGGCAGAAGGAGACGGAAAGCAGCAGGTGATGAAGATTCAGAGAGAGAAAGGAGGGAGAGGGAGCAGGAGAGAAAGATATAGACAGAAGGAGGGAAAGATATAAGACAAAGAGAGAGAGAGAGAGAGAGAGAGAGAGAGAGAGAGAGAGAGAGAGAGAGAGAGAGAGAGAGAGAGAGAGAGAGAGAGAGAGAGAGAGAGAGAAGCGAGAGTTCGGGGACGCCTTCTGCTGGAGCGACGCGTCGGAGGGGGAGTCTCCGAGACCCGACAAAGGTCACGGGGTCACTTAAGATATTTAAAGCCCCGCCAAGAACAGAACCGATACATTGTCTGAGAGAGAGGGGGGGGGTAGGATGGCGGGGAGGATGTATTATGTAATGAGACAGGAGGACGTACTAATAGGCTGTAAAAATATATAAACAAATAAATAAATCATAAACATAACCACACCTTTTACTACACATTGACATCCACATAGAGGCATATCTTAGTCCACCCACAAGTAAACGAGAACGTAAACAAAAAAGGGGGAAAATGTAAACAAAACGATCAAAAATGAGTCGTCGCGCTACCAAAACAAAAAGACGCTTCGCTACTTTTCTCCAACACGAGACTCGATCTTCGGCGAATCTTCCCCACCACGCCCCCTCTCACTCTCCCTCTCCTCCTCTTCCTCTCCCTCTCCCTCTCCTCCTCTCCATCTCCTTCTCCCTCTCCCTCTCCCTCTCTTCCTCTCCCTCTCCTCCCTCTCCCTCTTCCCGTCCGTTCCCCTGCACCGAATACCGTCACGACACCATCGTTTCCCTCCCCTCCTCCCTTCCCCCTAAAAATAAATAAACAAACACCCTCCATAAGAAGAAACGAGCAGAGAAGGAGCCGCGGGAGCCACGAGCCAGCGTCCCCCGTCGGTCGAAGCAACTTGAAAGCGCGAGCATATCTGCGGAGTCTTTACGCTGGCTTCGCTACCGCCGCCTCCAGCGCCTGTCGCGAACCTGTCAGGCACGTGTCAGGCGGCTTTCAGGTCGATGGCATGGGTCGAGCGCGCCTCCGAGCCCAGGCGTCCGGGCAGGGGAAGGGTTGGGGGTGAAGTCGGTACCCAGCACCCCCCCCCCCACCAAAAAAAAATATATATCTATATATCTACATATCTATCTATCTATCTATCTATCTATCTATCTCTCTCTATATATATGTGTGTGTGTGTGTGTGCGTGTGTGTGTGTGTGTGTGTGTGTGTGTGTGTGTGTGTGTGTGTGTGTGTGTGTGTGTGTGTGTGTGTGTGTGTGTGTGTGTGTGTGTGTGCGTGCGTGCGTGCGTGCGTGCGTGCGTGCGTGCGTGCGTGCGTGCGTGCGTGCGTGCGTGCATGTGTGTGTGCGCGCGTGCGCGCGCGTGTGCGTGTGTCTAACCATGAGAGGAGTAAGCTTCACATTCCCCTCCCACCCAATATCACACATCCCAACCCCCAACTCGCTCACGGCATCACTCACATCGTTACGAACTCCCTCTCCCTCTCCTTCCACTCCCCCTTCCCTCTATCGCATAATATCTTGTGATTACGCGAAACTGCTTTCTCGAATGGATTTCCAATATCGCTCTCTGCTACGAAATCCATCCCTTCCGATATCGGCGGCGTAGGAAGAGGCACCTTCTGGAGGGCGCTTGCGGGCGCGTGTGGCAGGAGAAAGAGGGGGAGGGAGGGAGAGAGAGGGAGGGAGGGGGAGGGAGAGGGGGGGAGAGTGAGGGGAGAGGGAGAGGGAGGGAGAGGGAAAGAGAAAGAAAGAGAGACAGAGACAGAGAAAGAGAGAAAAATAAAAAGAGCAAGACAAACAGAAAGAAAGAGAAATAGAAACAAACAAACAAAAAACAAAAAGAGAGAGAGCCCCCCCCCTCCCCAATCGCCCGCGCCACAAACGAGTTCCCCCGCAGTCGCAGCCACCACCCCACCCCACCCCACCCCCACACCCCCCAACGCATACTCCCCCCCCCCCAGGCCATTCACCTCCGCAATTACACCTCGTCTGGCAGCCTTGATCTACAGTTGGCTAATCCGATTGAAACGAAGCTTTCGAAATCATTTACAAAGTAAGTCTGCGAGACTCGTGCGGGAAAAGGGAGTTGCAGTTGCTCGTGTCCTTGACAGCGAGAAAGATTATTCTAGAATGTGTGTCACACCATATAACGAACGAGACACAGAGAAGCCAAAAAGAAAAGAAAGGAAAAACAAAATAGAAAAATATATAACAGAAAAATAACAAAGAAAAATAATCAAATATTGCAAATTCAAGTGAAATACAACACCCAGACAAAAAAAAAAAAAAAAAGAAAGAAAAAAGAAAGAATAATAATAAATAAATAAAATAAAATAAATAATAATAATAATGATAAAAAAACACGATCCAGAAGGAACAAACAAGCCAAGCCACATATAAAAGATCCATATAAAAAAGGCCGACGCAACTT
>NC_091571.1:2386606-2391606 GCF_042767895.1 Penaeus vannamei | reverse complement strand
TTTCATTCGCATTCTGTCTAAGTCTACAAAGCAATACCACTTTTTTTACATTTCCATTCGCTTCCTGCCCCAGTCTATAAAGAAATACCACTTAAAAAAAAATCCATTCGCTTCCTGTCCCAGTCTACAAAGAAATACCACTTTTTTTACATTTCCATTCGCTTCCTGTCCCAGTCTACAAAGAAATACCACTTTTTTAATTCGCTTTCTGTCCCAGTCTACAAAGAAATACCACTTTTTTTATCTTTTTTCCATTCGCTTTCTGTCCCAGTCTACAAAGAAACACCACTTTTTTTTTTACATTTTCATTCCCTTTCTGTCCCAGTCTACAAAGAAATACCACTTTTTTTTTTTATTCCATTCGCTTTCTGTCCCAGTCTACAAAGAAATACCACTTTTTTTATTTTCTTATTTTTTTATTCGCTTTCTGTCCCAGTCTACAAAGAAATACCACTTTTTAAATTTTAATTCGCTTTCTGTCCCAGTCTACAAACCAATACCACTTTTTTTTTTTTTTATTCCATTCGCTTTCTGTCCCAGTCTACAAAGAAATACCACTTTTTCATTTCATTCGCTTTCTGTCCTAGTCTACAAACCAATACCACTTTTTTTTTTTTTATTATTCCATTCGCTTTCTGTCCCAGTCTACAAAGAAATACCACTTTTTCATTTCATTCGCTTTCTGTCCTAGTCTACAAACCAATACCACTTTTTTTTTTTTTATTATTCCATTCGCTTTCTGCCCCAGTCTATAAAGAAATACCACTTTTTTCATTCGCTTTCTGTCCCAGTCTCCAAAGAAATACCATTTTTTATTTTATTTCCATTCGCTTTCTGTCCCAGTCTACAAAGAAATACCACTTTTTCATTTCATTCGCTTTCTGTCCTAGTCTACAAACCAATACCACTTAAAAAAAAAAATCATTCGCTTTCTATCCCAGTCTACAAAGAAATACCACTTCTTTTTTTTTTATTCGCTTTCTGTCCCAGTCTACAAAGAAATACCACTTTTTATTATTTTTTTTAAAATTCGCTTTCTGTCCCAGTCTACAAAGAAATACCACTTTTTTTTCATTCCATTCGCTTTCTGTCCCAGTCTAAAAGGGATTCATCGCGAGGCTCGCAAATACCACTGGGAATGCGTCAAAAAACCCACCTCCATGCTTAAACAGCCCACAGTCAGCACATGCAAAAATCACGGAAATGCGACGCTCGATGTAACACCAGCCTTCAATATGATTTTTTTCTTTTCCTTTCTTTATCTTTATTTATTTATTATCTATTCTTTCCTTTCTTTACGAAGGTGTGCTTCGTGATAACTGATGACACTTGACGTGCTGGTGGTGAGCATCGGCATTCGAAACGGACAGGTGGTGATGACACTCGTTCGCAACTGACAGGCAGGTGATGATGTCTATCAGATAACTGACTGCTGATGATGATTACTTGAAATGCAACAATGTTATTTACCTCGATAAAAAAAATAACACGAGACCATAAAGGTCATACAATACAATTACTTATTACATACACACACACACACACACACACACACACACACACACACACACACACACACATATATATAAGTAGAGATACTGGCTCCTCCGTAACCTCCGTTGTGACGTCATGGTTGTTCTCATGGGACGTTTACTACAGATTTTTATCATTCTATTTATTCTTTCTTTCTTTCTTTCTTTCTTTTATTATTACTATTATTTCTTTTGTTTTTGCTTTTGCCTTTGCTTGTTTCGCGTCCATGCCACCTCATATTTTCTTGATTTCTTATTCTTAAAACTCCATCGAGCATGCATGAATAATACTTACGTTAGGGAAAAAAAACTTTAGTCTACTGAATCTACGTAGAAGTAATTTTTGTATCCATATGTCTGTTTCTTTAACTGTTCGTGTGTGTGTGAGTGTGTGTGTGTGTGTGTGTGTGTGTGTGTGTGTGTGTGTGTGTGTGTGTGAATGTATGTATGTATGTATGTATGTATGTGTATGTACGTATGTATGTATGTGTATGTATGTATGTGTATGTATGTATGTGTATGTATGTATGTATGTATGTATGTATGTGTGTGTATGTATGTATGTATGTATGGGTATGTATGTAGGTTTATGCATGTATGTCTGTATGTGTATGTACGTATGTATGTATGTGTATGTACGTATGTATGTATGTGTATGTACGTATGTCTGTCTGTCTGTCTGTCTGCATGTATGTTTGTATGTGTGTGTGCCTTTATTACTGTCTTTCCCCCCTCCCCCCTTCCCCCCTTCCCCCCTCCCCACGTGCGAGCTGAAGGAGCGCCTCGTCCATCTCTTTCTTTCCTGCAGCGTCTAGCCATGTCCGACCCCCTCCCCCTCCGCCGCCCTGTCCGACCCCCTCTCCTCCCCTCCCCCGCCCCATGTCCGACCCCCTCCCCTCCCACGCCCCCTGTCCGACCCCCTCCCCTCCCTCCTGACCCCTCCTCCTCCCCCGTCGCCGTACACCCTGCTGACTCCTTCATCAGCTGACTCACTGCCTGCTATGGCTCCTTCCTGCCAGGTTCACTTGGCTTCTTCTTTCCCTCCTTCCCTCTCTCGCCTCACTCTTCCCTTTCCTTTCCTCTTCTTGGCTTTTCCTCCTTCCCTTTCCTTTCAGCCTTTCCTCTATCCTCTCTTTTCTCTTCCCACTATCTTTTCTCCCTCTCTCCTTTCTCCTTTTCCTTCCCCTTAAGTTACTTTCCCTCCCTCCTCCCTCCCTCTCTCTCCTTCCACTCCCTCCCTCCTCCTTCTCTCTCTCTCCCTCCTTCCCTCCCTCCCTCCTCTCTCTCTCTCTCTCTCTCTCTCTCTCTCTCTCTCTCTCTCTCTCTCTCTCTCTCTCTCTCTCTCTCTCTCTCTCTTTCTGTCCCTCTCTCTCCCTCTCTCCCCCTTTCTCTCTCCCTCCCTCTCTCTCTCTCTCTCTCCCTCTCTCCTCTCTCTCTCTCCCTTCTCTCGCTCTCTCTCTCTGCCCTCCCTCCCTCCCTCCCTCCCTCCCTCCCTCTCTCTCTCTCTCTCTCTCTCTCTCTCTCTCTCTCTCTCTCTTCCTCCTCTCCTCTCTCTCTCTCTCTCCCTCTCTCTCTCTCTCTCTCTCTCTCTCTCCCCTCCTTCTCTCTCCCCTTCTCCTCCTCCCCTTCTCTCCCTCCCTCCCCCTTCTCTCCCTCCCTCCCCTTTCTCTCTCCTCCTCCCCTCTCTCTCCCTCCCCCCTTCTCTCCCCCTTCTCTCCCCCTTCTTCCCTCCCCCCCTTTTCTCCTCTCCCTCCCTCCATCCTTCCCTCTCTCCCTCTCTCCCTCTCCCCTTTTCTATCTCATTCACGGCCTCTCTCTCTCCTCTGCCGCGCCTCCATGACTCCTTCTCCCTCGTTTCCTTTCGCATAATCCTCTTTCGTCGCTTTTTTTTCATTCCCCTTTTCTATCCTGCTGCTGGAATCCCGTGATTTAGCTGAGGTTTTGTGTGTGTGTGTGTGTGTGTGTGTGTGTGTGTGTGTGTGTGTGTGTGTGTGTGTGTGTGTGTGTGTGTGTGTGTGTGTGTGTGTGTGTGTGTATCTGTGCGTGTGTATGTGAGTGTGTATGTGAGTGTGTATGTGAGTGTGTATGCGTGTGTGTGTGTATGTGTGTTCGTGTGTATCTGAGCGTGTATATGTGAGTGTATGTGTGTAAGCGTGTGCGTGTGCGTCTACTTCCCTTCGTGCGTGTGCGTGTCAACATACGCATCCGCACCCATACACATCTACACGAATTCGGATGCAAATGTAAAAGCTCAAATGTATGTGCGTGCGCGACTCCGAGAGACACGATCCCATGAGTTCTTTGCATTAAACTGAAATAAATCTCGGTGGTTTTTGCTCTTCCAGAAGCACAATATTTCTGGCTTTTAATTCACAATGAAGGATGGAAATGTTTATATTCTTTTGCGAAGAAGTGTGATTGTCCTTATTCTTAAAAGAGAAAAAGAGAGGAAGAGAAAGAAAAAGGGAGAAGAGATATTGCGGAATAAGTAGAAGAGAGAAAATAAAAAAAGAAAAGAAAGAGAGCAAACAAAGAAAATAAAAGAGGGAAGAAGGGAGATTAATGAGAGTAAAAAAACGGGAGAGGGGAGGGAAGAAGGAAGAGAGAACGAAGGAGGGAAGGAGAAGGGAAGGGAGGAAGGGAGAGAAAGAAGGAAGGAGAAAGGAAAGACGGACAAGTGTTGTGGTCTTTCACAAGAAAAAAAACTCCCTTACGTTTTGTTGTGGTTTTTCAGAAAAAAAACAACGACAAACTCTTATTTACGTTTTTCATCATTGCATAACAGCAACTTCGAAAAATTCAACGACCAAGAAAAATGGCTCCATACCCATTGCGTCGTGGGCCTTGGGTAAGCGGTAGGGGGATAAAAAAGGGGGGGGAACAACTCTTTCTTCCCCGGGCGGCTCAGGGCAGACTGAAACAAATCGAGTGACAGATCCCTCCCCCCCCCCACACACCTCCTCCCCCCTCCCAAAATAGTACTACACTCGCGGCTGATGTGTGGGCGGGCTGGAACGAATCGCGCAGAAGACTGTCAAGTTACAAACGTTTTTTTTTTCCCGATGATTAGACTCCTCCAAAGTCGTAGTCAAACTGTACCGCATACGTGACTGACATATAATGACCAACAATTACTTTCTTCCCTTCTTTTAAAAAAGCTTTTATTCATCCATTCGCCATTTTGCAATCGTTGTTCTTTACTCTTTAAATGTTTTTCTCCTCCGAAAAGATGTCACTAAATTCCGCTCGGCGACCTCATCAAATTCCCTCTGGAGGCATTTCTCGAGAACCACTGCCCTAACACCTCGTCCCTTCTCCTCCCTCCCCTGTCCCCTAGAATTCGAACCTTCCCCTAAACCCTTGCCCTTTCTTCCAGATCCTTGTCCATCCACTGCTCTTCCCTCCTTTATCTTTATCCTAGACCCCCTTTCACCTCCATTTCTCTTACCATTTATCCCCTATACTCTG
>NC_091571.1:2371606-2381606 GCF_042767895.1 Penaeus vannamei | reverse complement strand
CTTTCCTTCTCTCCCTCTCTTTCCTTCTCTTCCTTTCTTTCTCCCTCCTTCTCTTTCCTTCTCTCCCTCTCTTTCCTTCTCTTCCTTTCTTTCTCCCTCCTTCTCTCCTCTCTTTCCTTCTCTTCCTTTCTTTCTCCCTCCTCTCCCTTTCTTTCTCCCTCCTTCTCTCCCTTTCTTTCTCCCTCCTTCTCTCCCTCTCTTTCTCCCTCCTTCTCTCCCTCTCTTTCTCCTTCCTCCTCTTTCCTTCCCTCCCTCTCTTTCTCCCTCCTTTTCTTTCCTTCTTCCTTCTCCCTCCTTTCTTTCCTTCTCTCCCTTTCTTTCTCCTCCTTCTCTCCCTCTCTTTCTCCCTCCTTCTCTCCCTCTCTTTCTCCTTCCTCCTCTTTCCTTCCCTCCCTCTATTTCTCCCTCCTTTTCTTTCCTTCCCTCCTTCTCCCTCCTTTTCTTTCCTTCTCTTCCTTTCTTTCTCCCTCCTTCTCTCCCTCTCTTTCTCCCTCCTTTCTTCTCTCTTTCTCCCTCCTCCTCTCTCTCTCTTTCTCCCTCCCTTTCTTCCTTTTTTCTCCCTTCTTCTCTCCCTCTCTTTCTCTTTCCTTTACTCCCTCTCTTTCTCCATCCTTTCTTCTCTCCCTATCTTTCTCCCTCCATCACTCTCTCCCTCTTGCCTTCTCTATCTCTCTCTACCTCTCTCAAACTCTTTCTCCCTCCCTTCTCTCTCTCTTTCTCTGTCTGTCTCTCTGTCTCTCTCTCTCTCTCTGTCTCTCTCTCTGTCTCTCTTCTCTCTCTCTCTCTCTCTCTCTCTCTCTCTCTCTCTCTCTCTCTCTCTCTCTCTCTCTCTCTCTCTCTCTCTCTCTCTCTCTCTCTCTCCATCATCCCATGGATAAGGGAAGGGAAGGAAGAGGAAGGAACGAAAAGGGAAAAAGATGAAAGAAAATGAAAGAAGAAATCTCAAAATGATGGAAGTGGGAAAAGAAGATAAAAAAGGAAGTGAGAGTTGGAAAAAAAGGAAGAAGGGAAACAAAAAGGAAAAGGAAAACGAGAGTAGAAATGGAAGAAGATGAAAGAAAGAAAAAAAAAAAAGACGATAGCACAGTAAAGAAAAGGAGAGAAAAGAGAGAACAAACAAAATCGGACATAAACAAACGAAGCAAACAACGAAATGTTAATTAAATCTAAAGGTAAACGGAAGCGTCTGATAAACTAGGAAAAAAAGAGTCAGCTCAATATACAAACGCTCTCTCTCTCTCTCTCTCTCTCTCTCTCTCTCTCTCTCTCTCTCTCTCTCTCTCTCTCTCTCTCTCTCTCTCTCTCTCCCTCCCCCTCTCTCCCTCTGTCTCCTCTCTCCCTCTCCCTCCCTCTCTCTCCCTCTCCCTCCCCCTCTCTCCCTCTCCCTCCCCCTCTCTCCCTCTCCCTCCTCTCTCCCTCCCTCTCTCTGTCCCTCTCCCTCCCCTCTCTTTCCCTCTCCCTCCTCTCTCTCTGTCCCTCTCCCTCCTCTCTCTCTGTCCCTCTCCCTCCTCTCTCTCTGTCCCTCTCCCTCCCCCTCTCTGTCCCTCTCCCTCTCTCTCCCTGTCTCCCTCCCCCCCTCTCTCTCTCCCTCTCCCTCCCCTCTCCCTCTCTCTCCCTCTCCCTCCCCCTCTCCCTCTCTCCCCCTCTCTCTCCCCTCTCCTCTCTCTCTCCCTCTCCCTCTCTCTCCCTCTCCTCCCCCTCACCCTCTCCCTCTCTCCCTCTCCCTCACCCTCTCCCTCTCCCTCCCTCCCCCTCTCCCTCTCTCTCCCTCTCCCTCCCCCCTCTCCCTCTCCTCCCTCCCTCTCCTCTCCTTCCCCTCTCCTCTCCTTCTCCCTATCCCTCTCCCTCTCCCTCCCTCTCCCTCTCTCTCCCTCTCCCTCCCCCTCTCCCTCCCTCTCTCCCTCTCCCTCCCTCTCCCTCTCTGTCCCTCTCTCCCCCTCTCCCTCTCTCTTCCTCTCCCTCCCCCTCTCTCTCCCTCTCTCTCCCTCTTCCTCTCTCTCCCTCTCCCCCTCTCTCTCTCTCTCTCTCTCTGCGTGCGTGCGTGTGTGTGCGTGAGTGAGTGAGTGAGAGAGAGAGTATGTGTGTGTGTGTGCGTGTGTGTGTGTACAGCATTCATTTGCTTTCAACTCGTTCTTGGAATCGCTTGCTTAGCCCTTAACAATGTATTTTCTTCTACATCTTGCTAACTTCCGGGAACCGGTGTGTGAGGAAGGCGGAGGGAGGAGGAGGAGGAGGAGGAGGAGGAGGAGGAGGAGGAAAAGAGAGGAGTAAAGTGCAGTCGGGGGTAAGGAAGGAAGAGAGAAGGAGTGAAAATGGGGAGAAATAGGAGAGGGAGAGGATGGGAGAAGGGAAAGGAAGAAGAGACGATGGTAAGGAGGGATGAGAGAAGGAGAGAAAAGAGAGAAAGAGGATGGTGAAGGAGGAGAGGAAGAGCACACGGAGATAAAGGAAGGAAGAGAGAAGGAGAGAAAAGGGAGAGAGGAGAGAGAAAAGTAGATGTAAGAGAGGGAAGCGGAGGGTAGGTAAGGAAGAAAGAAGGTGTGCGAAATGAAGAAGAGGAGAAGGTAAGGGAGGGAAGAGGACGTGGAAATAAGGTAGGCTGAGAGAGAAGGTGAAAAAAGAAAAAGAGAGGAGAGAGAAGAGGGGGAAGGGGAAGTAGCTGAGACAGGGGAGTGAAAGAGAGCGGGAGAAAGAGAGAGAAAGAGAGAGAAAGAGAGAGATAAGAAGAAAGAGAGATAGAGAGAGAGAGAGATAGAGAGAGAGAGAGCAAAAGGGAGAGGGAGAGAGATAAAGATAGGTAGATACATAGACAGAGAGAGAGAGAGAGAGAGAGAGAGAGAGAGAGAGAGAGAGAGAGAGAGAGAGAGAGAGAGAGAGAGAGAGAGAGAGAGAGAGAGAGAGAGAGAGAAAGAGAGAGAGAGAGAGAGAGAGAGAGAGAGAGAGCAGAGAGAGAGAGAGAAGAGAGAGAGAGAGAGAGAGAGAGAGAGAGAGAGAGAGAGAGAGAGAGAGAGAGACAGAGACAGAAAGACAAAGACAGAAAGACAAAGACAGAAAGAGAGAAAGAGAGAGAGAGAAGACAGACAAACAGACAGGCAGACAGACAGAGCAGATTAAAGAGGATGATTGTTTACATCTCAAAGACCAAGCATTCAAGTATCTTTTATTCCTTTATCTTTTTTTTGTGGCCATAGGCGAAGGGAAGGAGAAGAGAGAAACAAGAGGCTACAGAGAGAAGAGAAAATTGGAAATAGAAAGAAGAAAGAAGAATAACACGATGGAGGAAAGAAAACGAAGGTAGACAGACTGAAAATAAAAACTAATACACAGAGAAGAGAAAGAGAAAATAGCAATAAGAGCGAGAGAAAAATAAGAAGAATGGAAGGAAAAAGAGGAAGACCAAAGAGACATAACAAGGAAAATAAAGAAGAAAAAGGCCATAAAAATAAAGGAAAAACGAGACTGAAAGAGAAAGACGAGTTTCAGAGACAGAAAAAATAAAACAATGAAAAGGAGAAAAAGAGACATCACAGAAAGCGAAAAAAATACTCAAACAAACAATAAATAAATAAATAACAAAAATGATAAACAAGTGAATAGCGAGGAAACAGGTCGCGCGCAGGAGGGTCACAGGTCACAGGGTCACAGATCTTCCTGAGAGTAGAGCGGAATGGTTCAATATAAATGAAAAAAATAATAAATGAGTAAATCTATAAATAAACAGATAAATAAATAAATAAACTTATGAATATATAAATAAACAAAAATAAAATACACAAGTCAAACAAACATATATGAAAAGATAAATACATAAAAAATATCCGAGGGTGTATCTCTCTCTCTCTCTCTCTCTCTCTCTCTCTCTCTCTCTCTCTGTCTCTCTCTCTCTCTCTCTCTCTCTGTCTCTCTCTCTCTCTCTCTCTCGCTCTCTCTCTCTCTCTCACTCTCTCTGTCTCTCTGTCTCTCTGTCTCTCTGTCTCTCTGTCTGTCTGTCTCTCTGTCTCTCTGTCTCTCTGTCTCTCTGTCTCTCTGTGTCTCTGTGTCTCTGTGTCTCTGTGTCTCTGTGTCTCTGTGTCTCTGTGTCTCTGTGTCTCTGTGTCTCTGTGTCTCTGTGTCTCTGTGTCTCTGTGTCTCTGTGTCTCTGTGTCTCTGTGTCTCTGTGTCTCTGTGTCTCTGTGTCTCTGTGTCTCTGTGTGTCTCTCTCCCTCTCTCTCTCTCTCTCTCGCTTCCGCATGTGAACTCGTGGAGGTCTCTCTTCGATGACCCCCTCCCCCTCCCCCTCCCCCTCCGCTCCCCTCCCCTCCCCTCCCTTCCCCTCCCCCTCCGCTCCCCCCACGCCCCGCCCCTGCCACGCGCCCCGGGACTTCCTGCCGCTCGAGGATATTAAGCCGCAGTTGTCTGAGATAAGGGGGACCCCGGAGCAGTTGTTACGGGAGAGGATAATGGCAGCGTCCTTCGAGGCATAACGCAATGCAGACACGACCATAAAGACGCAGACACGGCCGCACAAATACACACACACACACACACACACATACATGCAGACACATACATACAGATACAAACACGGGCGTACAAACACACACATACATACATACGTCCAAACACAAAACACACATACATACATATACACACACATAAAAAGACGTGTGCCCGTCTGCCCTATTACACACAAACACCAAACAACAAACCCCACAACAGAATTAAACAAACAAAATCCTTCCATAACCAACGAAACAACCCCTCCAAAAAAATCCTACCGCACTCGCCCCATCCCCCTCCCCCAACCCCCCACCCGGATCGCCCGCCGAGAACCCGCCCCCCCCCGAGGGACATCCTTCTCGACCACGCCCCCCCGAGGGACATCCTTCTCGACCACGCCCCCCCCTCCCCCTATCCCCCCACACCGTCCTCGGAGACTCTGGCCCTCCGCGTTTTTTTTCCTTCGCTCTGGACGACGACGACGACGACGACGACGACGACGACGACGACGACGACGGCGGCGACGAAGGAGGGAGGAGGGTCTCGAGGGGCGGTGCCTTGGGGCCTCCACGCGGAGAGGGACCCGGTTTCCACGACGAGAGATGCTGCTTCTCTTTTCTTTTTTGAGATCATGGTCCACATCTTTTAAGTAGGGTTTTTTTTTTTTTGCTTATCTATTCATTTATTCATTAATTTTATTTGTCTTTATTTATCTATTATTTTTTTTAAAAGAACATGGTCCGCATCTTTTAAGTAGCTTTTTTATCTATTTATTTATCTATTCATTTTATTTGTTTTATTTCTATTTATCTATTCATTATTACTTTTTAAGAACATGATACGCATCTTTTAAGTAGTCTTTTTTTATATCTATTCATTTATTTATTCATTTTAATTCTTTATCTTTATTTATTTATTTATTGTTATTTTTAAAAGAACATGATCCGCATCTTTAAAGTACTTTTTTATTTATCTATATTCATTTGTTGATTTTTTTTTCTATTTTCTTCTTTTAAGACCATGACCCGCATCTTTAAAGTAGTTCTTTATTCATCCATCTATTTATCCATTTATCTATTATCATTCTTTAAGAACATGAACCGCATCTTTAAAGTAGTTCTTTATTTATCTATCTATTCATCCATTTATCTATTATCATTTTTTAAGACCATGACCCGCATCTATAAAGTAATTCTTTATTCATCTATCTATTCATCCATTTATCTATTATCATTTTTTAAGAACATGACCCGCATCTATAAAGTAGTTATTTATTTATCTATTTATCCATTTATCTATTATCATTCTTTAAGACCATGACCCGCATCTATAAAGTAGTTCTTTATTTATCTATTTATCCATTTATCTATTATCATTTTTTTAAGAACATGACCCGCATCTTTATTAAAAAAGCGAACGCCACACAAAGACCACTCGCTTACAAAGACCGCCCTGAGCCCAGAGGAAGGGCGCCGGTCCAGCGGTCGGATTTGAAGTCCCTTGCAAAGCCATTCTACCCCCCCCCCCTTAAAAAAGGAGAAGGTGAGGGAGTATGAAAGGAGGAGAAGTAGGCGGAGAGAGAAAGAGAGAGAGAGAGAAAGCGTGAGGGAAAGGGAGAAAAAAAGAGAGGAAGGGGAGAGAGGGGAGACAGAGAGAGAGAGGGGAGACAGAGAGAGAGAGAGAGAGAGAGAGAGAGAGAGAGAGAGAGAGAGAGAGAGAGAGAGAGAGAGAGAGAGAGAGAGAGAGAGAGAGAATCCTAATCAATGTAACCCAAAAACCCGGATGTAAAGCCGTGGCCGCCATCTTGGAAAAAAAAGGCCGCGAAAGAGAGCTCCATCGGCGGGGAAAACCTCGTCCTTCCTGCTTCCTTCTTTCATTCCTCTCTCCCTTCTCTCCTTCCTTCCTAGTCTCCTTCCTCCTTCCCTTACTTCCTTTCTTCCTTTTTCCTCTCGCGCTTTCCTTCCTCTCTCCTTTCTCTCCCTTTTATCTAGTCTCCTTCCTCCTTTCCTCCTCCCCTTACTTCCTTTCTTCCTTCTTTATCTCCTGCTTTCCTTCCTCTCTCTCTTCTCTCCTTCCTTCCTAGTCGCCTTCCTCCTTCCCTTACTTCCTTTGTTCCTTCCTCCCTCCATGCTAGCAGGATCGTTCCTTCCTTCCCCCTTTCCCTCATTTCTTTCTTTCCCTTCCATCTCTCCCTTCATTCTTCCTTCCTTACTTCCTGCCTTTCCTTTCCTTCCACTCGCTTCTCCCTTCCTCTTCCTTCCTCACCATCCCCTTCCTTTCTCTTTCCCTCCCTCATCCCCTTCCCGCCCCTTCCCTTCAATTCAATTCAATTCCCTTCCCCTTCTCTTTCCTTTCCCATTTTCTTCTCCCTTCTCCTCTTCCCCTTCTTCTTCCATTCCTTATTCTTTCCCTACTTCCTTCCCTTCCCTACCCCATCCTTGTCCCCCCTCTTCCCCTTCCCACTCCCCCTCCACCTCCCCCTCTTCATCTTCCCTCCTCCTATCCCCCCTCCTCCTCCCCCTCCCCCTCCTCCCTTCCCCCCTCCCCCTCCAGAACCTCGAGTCGTCCTCGCCCGCCTCGCCTTCCCCTCGATCAATAAACAAGGAAGGCGATAGGACGAGGAGGGAGGAGGCCCGCCCGAAGGAAGGAAGGAAGGAAGGAAGGAAGGGTCGGCAGGAATGTGGATGGGGAGAGAACGGGTGATTGGGGGGAGGGAACGGGGGAATGAGGAGGGAATGGGGAGGGAACGAGGGACTGGAGGGAGGGGGAGGGGAAGGGAAGGAAGGTCCTAGTAACTGGTAATGACTGTAGGAAATGAAGGGAGAAGGGGGGAGGAAGAAGGGGAAGGAGAAGAGGAGGGAACAGAAGGGAAGTGACGGTAGGGGGAAGGGGGGCGAAAGATAGGAGGGAAGGAGGGAAAAAGGGGAACGTCCTGGTAAGGTAACCTGGTAATTACTGCGGGAGGGGATGGGAGTGGGGGAGGGCAGGATGAAAGGGGGAAGGGGGGAAGGGGGAAGAAGCTCCTGGTAACTTGGTCTAATGGTAACCATGGTAATCCCGGTTATACGATGCTGATATCTAAAAAAAATGATAATAATAAAAAAAAAAAATAAATAAAAAATAACTAAGTCTTTTCTTCCCAAATAAAATCACGTTCATGAAGTATCGAGACAAACAAAAATGGATACAAAATAACCACATTCAATGAACGCTAATCCTCCACTGCATATCAACATGCCTGAATATCCATGCAACAGAAAGCAGAGAAGAAAGGCTACACTGCTGCTGCTGCTGCTGTTAACACAACTGATATTGATGGATACTTAAAACAAACAAAAAATCCGTGTCCGTATCACAAGTCGTGTCTATATATGTCCATTCCTATCAAAGTATAGCTTTTAGGCTCAAATAAGGAATATTATTATCATGATGATGATGGTGATGATGATGATTATCATTATCATTATTAACACCATCATCATCATCATTATTATCATTATCATTATCATTACTATCATCGTATTCTAGATCTCACTCTCAACGCCATTCCATGCCACCATGGCTCTGCCGACGAGAGCGAAGGAAAACGGTTACTACACTAATAACAATAATCATTTCCTCACTGAACAAGATCGTCCTTCATCGCAAGTCAGTAAACGCAAATATATTTCTAAAAACGAAATTTCGTAGTTGTCTTCGCACGTAAAAAATACTGATAAACACCCCGATACCCTGACAAATATTCCGATACCTTAACAAGTACCCTAATACCCTGACAAACATTTCGATACCCTGAAAATTACCTAATACCTTGGACACCCTGATACCCAAATAAATATCCTGATACCTTGACAAATACCCTAATGAACACCCTAATACCCTGCTAAAGATCCTGATACCTTGACAACTACCCTAATACCTTGGACACCCTGATACCCAAATAAATATCCTGATACCTTGACAAATACCCTAATGGACACCCTAATACCCTAATAAATACCCTGATACCTTGACAACTACCCTAATACCCTAACAAACATCCCGATACCCTGATAGACACCCTGATACCTTGACAAATACCCTAATACCCTGATAAATACCCTTATAAGTTCCCCGATCCGCCGGCCACTACGACCTACAAAAGGTCAGGATATCGGGTCAAAAGGTCAGGCGGTCAAAGGTCAGCGAGGAGGGACAAGGCGGAGGCGAGGAGAGGAAAGGGCAGAGGGAAAAGGAAAATGCCAAGCGGAAAAGGGGAAAAGGAGAAAGAGGGAAATGAGAGAGAAAGAGGAAACTACGAGAAAGGGAAGCGAAAAGGAAGAGGGAAATGAGTGAGAAAGAGGAAACTATGAGAAAGGGAAGAGAAGGGGAAAGGGGAAGAGAAGCGAGGAGGAAAAGGGAATAAATAAAAGGGAGAAATGGAAAGGGAAACAGGGAAATCAGAGAAGAGGAAGAGGGAACAATCAGAAACGGAAGAGAAGCGAAGGGGAAAGAGGGAAATGAGAGAGAGAGAGAAATATGAGAAAAAGGAAAGAGAAGCGAAGAGGAAAAGAGAATGAATAAAGGGAGAAATGGAATGCGAAAGGAGGACACAAGGAACTATGAGGAAGGGAAGGGAAACGAAGAGGAAAAAAGGAAAGACGAAAGGGGGAAGTGAAAAGACCAAGGGAATGAATTCGGGAATGGAAGGAGACGAAAAGCAAAAAAGCAAAAGAGGAAACTCAGAATGGAAGAGAAGAGGGAATTGAGAAAATGTTGAAGAACTGGAAAAGGGGGTAAATTAAAGAAAAAGGGAGAATTAAAAGAAATAAATAAATAAAAACGTGGAAATAGAAGAACAAAAGGAAAGGAAAAACAAAAACATATGACAAGCAAAAGAGAGAGAAAAAAGGGTAAAGACAGGGCGAATTAGCTCGCGAAAAGAGGGTAAACAAGGAGAGGGGAAGGGAATAAGTGGGGGGAAGTGGACTCGAGGGAACAGCTGAGCCGCCCCGAGGGATGCTGCGAGGGAGACGAGGTCCTACAGGAGATGACGCTCCGAGGGATTCCCAGGAGGTGATGATGAGACCGACGGGGACGCGCTGACATGCTCCCCAGCGGCCGTGACACGACCAGTGACCGGAAGGGGAAAGTGACACGAGGACGCCGCGCCAGAAAGGTCAAGCTGCTACCTGACCTTTACGCACGGCGCTCTCGCTCTCGCTGTCTCTGTCTCGCTCTCTCTCTCTTTACCTCATTCTTCCTCCACTTCCACTTCCCTCTCCCTCTCCTCCTTTTTCCCCTTTCCCTCTTCCTCCTCTCTCTTTCTCCTCTTCCTCCTCTTTCACCTTTCCCTCTTCCTCCCCTTCCACCTCCCTCTCCCTCTTTCTCCTCTTTCACCTCCCTCTCCCTCTCCTCTTCTTCCCTCTTCCACTCCCTCTCACTCACACCAAACTATCTTTCTCCTAATGCCATACCAGGGAGAAGAGGGGAAGGGCGCGGGGGGGGGGAGACGAAGAAACAAAACAAAACAAACGAAAGT
>NC_091571.1:2359106-2364106 GCF_042767895.1 Penaeus vannamei | reverse complement strand
GTCCTAGATTACCATAAATACAGATTCCCATGGTCCTAGATTACCATAAATACAGATTCCCATGGACTTAGACTACCATAAACACAGATTCCCATGGCGATAGATAAAACAAAACACAACCTCTTCGCCCTCTTCGCAAATCTACGATGATATCACACACTTTAAAATCCATCTTCACAAACAGAGCGTAATTAACCTCGAAAATAAGATACATTATAACAGAAGAACAAACGAAAAGCAATGTGCTATAACGAAACACGTGAACGAAGAAATTATCCTCATTATCATAATTACTCTATCATTAACATTATTATTACTCTAACTATCGTTACAGTTATCATTATCATCATCATCATAATAATATATGATAATATTGTTCTGTTATCATGATCATACCTTCATTATTATTATCATTACTATCATCATTATCATCATCATTAATGTAACTCATCACCATTATCATCATTATTGCCACCATCAACAAGCACCATCACCACCATTGCCATCATTAATATCATGATCTAATATTATTATGACCATCAAACAACAAGCACCATCCCATCATCATTATCACAATCATCATTATCACTATCATTACGATCAACATCACCATCACCAACACCATCACATCATTATCACTATCATCTCCATCTTTATTACTACAATTCAGCTCAACGTCACCATATTTAAAAGAAAAAAAAGCAGAAAAGAAAAAAGTCATCACCATCATCAACAAACACCATCACATCATCATTATCACTATCATCTCCATCTTTATTACTACCATTCTGCCCAACATCATCACATTCAAAACAAAAGAGAAAAAAAGAAAAAAGAAACAAAAAAGCAACATCAACACATCATTATCACTATCATTCTGCTCAACATCATCACATTCAAAACGGAAGAGGAATAAAAAAAAATCATCACATCATTATCACTATCATTCACCTCATCATCACATTCAAAACAAAAGAGAAAAAAGAAAAAAAGAAAACAAATCAACACATCATTATCACGACCATTCACCTCAACATCATCATCACATTCAAAACAAAAGAGAAAAAAGAAAAAAAGAAAACAAATAAAATAAAAAAACAAACAAAAGGTGAAATTTTATGTATCACATCATTATCACTATCGTTTAACCAATAAAAATTATCAACAAAACAAAAGAGAAAAAAAAAAAAGAAAAAGAAAATCAACATCACCACATCATTATCCCTACCATTCCCCTCAACATCACCACCACATTCCAAAACCAAAGAACTTTTAAAAATTTAAAAAAGCGCGCGCAGCAACGAAGAGAGAAGAGAAAACAAAACCGCATCGGCGAAAGGAAGAAAGCGCGCGCGGGGGACACGACGCTATCGACTTTTAAACTAGTTAAGCCGTTAAAGTTGCCTTGCACGCGCGCTCTCTCAAGAAGTACCCATGGATTCTTTTTTTTTTTTAACTTATCTTTTTATATATATTTATTTATTCATTTCGTGTCCGTGGGAGATAGATTTTTTTTTTCTTTTTCTCCCTTTTTTTAATTCCGTGCGTGTATGATAGATTTTTTTTTCTCTTTTTTTTTCTTTTTTTTAAATTTCGTGCATGTGTGTGCGTGCGTGCGTGAGATAATAGAGGGAGGTGGGCGGGTGGGGGGAGGGGGAGGTCGAGGTAAAGTACATACGCAAGATATACGTTTATCTCGATTGCGTCGTTGGGTACAAATGCTTTGAAAAAAAAAACGACGTCAATCATGAATTTGCATCTATCAGCATGAGCATCCCACGAGGGTTGACTTTATAAGAATAGAGAGATTTTGTGGTTCTGCTCCTGCCCCCTCCCCCTACCCCACCCCGACCCCCACCCCCCAAATATAGAAACATGGCCCCTGGCTTTCTTTAAAAAAATACAGATAAAATAGGTGATGATAGTAACATCAAAAATATAATAATACCAATGACAATGATAATAGACACAACAATACCAACATATTGACAATACTAGTGATAATAACGATAAGAATAATGAAAACGTTAAAAATGATACTAACAGTAACAGTAAACAATAAAAAGAAGCAAAACCAAAAAACACAGGAGGCTTCTCGGAATTCGGTTCATTGATTAACACAAGAGAATAGCAGAAAAAAGAAAATCAGATATTTCAACATGGCGGTCACGGAGCTTCGGGAATCATCTGAATAAAGCGGCCGACGAGTCTCACTCCCCCCCCCCCCCTCCCATCCGTCTCCCATGATGGCCGCCGCCGGGGAAACACGTAGGCGTTATGGCGACTGTTATTTCTCTCTCTCTCTCTCCTTTTTTTTTTATACAAGTTGACGGTACCATAACACCTACGCTTATCTGGGCTTGAAAACCAATAACTAAGACACACACACACACACACACACACACACACACACACACACACACACACACACACACACACACACACACACACACACACACACACACACACACACACACACACACACACGGACGCCGCTTCCACAACGACCTACCTGCACAAAATGACAACCCTCACCCGTTAAAAAGCAGACGCGGAATCTATATTTGGAAACCCCGCGCGTGTATTTTACAAGCATTCGACTGCGGACTTCGCGGGGGTGATGAGCGGCAGATCGGCAACAGCGGTACCGGGACGAGAGCATCTGACACGAGGGTATGAATACTGCTTCTCCATGATACGGACTCTCGCGTCCCGGTTGGAGAGGGGGTGGGGTGGGGGTGGGGGGGAGAGGATTTACCTGAGAATTACGGTCATTAATGGGAGGGGGAGGGGGAGGGGGCGTGGGCTGGATTTACTCCCTCGCGTATGTTGTTGGGGTTTTTATACACTCTTTGCTCATTTACGCTGCCGGTGATTTACGAAATGAACGATCACTTACGAAGTCAATTTTTATTTAAGACGCCAACGACCATTTACGAAATAAACGATCATTTACGAAGTCAACGATTATTTAAAAATCCAACGATCCATTTATGAATTCGACGATAATTTAAGAAGCCAGCGATCCAATTACGAAGTCAACTTTTATTTAAGAAGCCAAGGACCATTTACGAAGTTGATTATCACTTACGAAGTCAACGATAATTTAAGAAGCCAACGATCCATTCACGAATTCAACGATCCTTTACGAAGTCGACGATCAATCTACGAAGTCAATGAAAATTTAAGAAGTCAAATATCAATCTACGAAGTCAATGGCCATTTACGAAGTCGACGATCAATCTACGAAGTCAACGACCATTTACGAAGTCGACGATCAATCTACAAAGTCAACGACCATTTACGAAGTCGACGATCAATCTAACAAGTCAATGAAACATTTACGAAGTCGACGATCAATCTACGAAGTCAACGACCATTTACGAAGTCGACGATCAATCTACGAAGTCAACGACCATTTACGAAGTCGACGATCAATCTACGAAGTCAACGACCATTTACGAAGTCGACGATCAATCTACTAAAGTCAGCACGACATTGCAGTCGACGATCAATCTAACAAGTCAATGAAACATTTACGAAGTCGACGATCAATCTACGAAGTCAACGACCATTTACGAAGTCGACGATCAATCTACAAAGTCAACGACCATTTACGAAGTCGACGATCAATCTAACAAGTCAATGGCCATTTACGAAGTCGACGATCAATCTACGAAGTCAACGACCATTTACGAAGTCGACGATCAATCTAACAAGTCAACGACCATTTACGAAGTCGACGATCAATCTAACAAGTCAATGGCCATTTACGAAGTCGACGATCAATCTACGAAGTCAACGACCATTTACGAAGTCGACGATCAATCTAATAAGTCAATGGCCATTTACGAAGTCGACGATCAATCTACGAAGTCAACGACCATTTACGAAGTCGACGATCAATCTAACAAGTCAATGAAACATGTATGAAGTCGACGATCAATCTAACATGTCAACGACCATTTACGAAGTCAGCGATCAACCTACAACGTTAATGATCATCTAAATAAGCCGACGAATATTTACGCCGTCATGATTTACGAAGAGCTCACTCCCTCAGCCACTCCCCACCCAGCCACTGAGGCTCCTATGCCCTTTTCATCCGCAAAACCAAGACAGTAAGAGTAGTACACACATCCTAAAAATACATATATAAAATAAGACAAAAATCAATAAATACATAATATAAACATATAAAAAATATACAAAAATAATAAAATCGTTGGAAAATGACCTATTCCAACCCCAGTCCATCTGCCGAAGGATGCAGTAAGGACAGAACAGACGGCGTTTTACTGACCTTTGATGGTGTGCGTCGGCAGACTCTCCAGCAATTGTATCTGGGGGAGAGATGGAGAGACAAAGTCAGATCCAGCACCGAAAATGGATGGATGGATGAATGGATGGATGGATAGAGATATAGATAGATAAATGGATGGATAGATGGATAGAGATATAGATAGATAAATGGATGGATGGATGGATAGAGATATAGATAGATAAATGGATGGATGGATGGATAGAGATATAGATAGATAAATGGATGGATGGATGGATAGAGATATAGATAGATAAATGGATAGATGGACGGACGGACGGAAGGATGGATGGAAGGAAGGGTGGGTGAGTGGATTGGACAGATCTGTGAGTGGGTGGATGTATGGTTGGATGGGTAGTTATATACATGGATGGATGGATAGATAAATAAATAGATAGATGGATAGATATATAGATGGATGAACAGAGATATATATAAGTGGATGGGTGGATGGATGGATGGACAGATAGATATAAATAGATAAAAGGATGAATGGAAGGGTGAGTGAGTGATTGGGTGGGTCCCTAAATGAGTGGGTGGATGGAAGGGTGGGTGAGTGGACTGGACAGATCTGTGAGTGGGTGGATGGACGGTTGGATGGGTAGTTCTATACACAGACGAATGGCCAGACGGACAGATGGCTGAATATGCAAATCAAGCGGCCAGGCGAAACACACCG
>NC_091571.1:2346606-2349106 GCF_042767895.1 Penaeus vannamei | reverse complement strand
CCCCCACCCCCGCGCCAAAACACCCTTTTCACAACGGCGCTGAAATGAGACATCGCTCTCTCAATATCACGCTTCCCGAACGTCCTCGGCGGCTTAGAATTAACACCGCACTCGCTCCTCGCGGCTCGAGGCGGTGCTAAGATAGGACACGTAAGCGAAGACGTCCCTGAACCGTCGCGCGCCAACGGCATTCCGACACAGGAGTAGACATTTCCCCGTCGCTTCGGAAACCCCAACTCAAGCGCCGCGGTAACCTTTAACGGCGCTTCGAACGGCGCTAAAACAAGCCAGTGTTTTACCCCGAGAGTCTCCCCTCTCCCCAGCGACCGTGTCACCTGGCAACCGCGCCGGGGACGAGACAGCGCAGGCGAACGACCCGCCGGGAAAAGTTCGCAGCCTTGGGCCCTTCCCAAGGACGGCCTCGCCTCCGCGATTCGGGGTCACGCCAGGTCAAGGTTCTTGGTCTCGGGGAGAGGCAGGGGGCATGGGGAAAGATTATTTTTTTTTCTATATCGCGCGTGCGAGTGAAAGGGACAGAAAATATTCATGTGGAGCCAATAAATGCATATTTACTTGTATGAACACCCGCTTGTGTACGTGTATGTGTAAACACACCGAGCACGGACATGTACGTACACGCACAAGCACATGCACATCCACTCGCATACAGTCACGCACACGCACATGTATACATACATACATACATATGTATATATGCACATGCAATATACAGTATCCAACACATAGGATGGAGCCGTAAATACCTTTTAAAGTATTTTTAAGACAGGCAGACACCTATATAAAATTACTTATTTCCCTACATAGTGCAGGCACCATTGTGAGAAACTCTGCGGGAATGTGACGCCACGTTTAACTATCTGTTTGTTTTTTTACTGGAAGGGAGCGAGGGAGAGAACGTTTGTGAATACACAGGGATGCGGGAAAATATTACTAATATATAAATGAAAATAATACAGTTATAGAGGTGAAACAAAATTTACGCATAAACGGAGATGAACTGTAGAAAAAAACGGCAAATCGAAAATGTCTAAAAAGCTATAGTTATTATCTCGGAAACCTTGAAATCTAGACAATGGACACACTCACATAATATATATATATATATATATATATATATATATATATATATATATATATATATATATACATATATTGTATATATAATATATATACATATGTCATATAGATTATATATCATATATATAACATATATACATAATACATATATTTACATATATATATTCATTTATCCATTTATACATCTATATCTATGTCTATACCCATATATCTATCCACCATCTATCTATCAATTTATCTATCTATCGCGGTGCAGCGGTTACGCGCGCAGCTGGGGACCCTGAGGGCCAGCCACCCCGCTTGCGCGTTCGCCTCCTGCCCCGACGACCCGAGATGAAGGAAGGACACCCACTCGGGGGAACGCCCACCACCTGCCAGAGCCTGAGTCCCTCGAGAGAAGCCTCCATCCTAGCCCTTGCGAGGGACTTAGTGACGTAAGACCAAACCAACCAATCAACCAATCAAATGTATATGCTCATTTATCTCTTTATTTATCTATCTATATCATCAACCAAATATATATTCTCATTTATCTCTCTATTTATCTATCTACATCATCCACGACGGATTGTCCCTGCTCGACCAGCCGTGGCCTTCTGCACCCGCGTCCTCCGCTGGTCTCTGCCCCGTGCCATTCTTCCAGCTCCTACCCGCAGGAATCCCGCAGATTTCCTCGATGTTGTCAACTAAATCCTGTCTTTGGTCTTTCCCTTCTTCGCTTTCCCATTTGCATGCCAACAAATAATCTTTTCAGTTTGGAGAAAAGATTACTTGTTGGCATGTAATCTTTTCTCCAACAAGTCATCTTCTCTCCAGAGTGTCACTCCTTACCACGCGCCCATCAAGAGCTAGTTTCCTTTCATTTGAACCGTATACATCAAGTCTGTTTCCACAATAAATTCTATCATTTGACTTCCTTTCTGTCCAGCTGATACGCAGCACGCACCCGAGGCACCGCAGTTCAGGACTTTGCATTTTCCTTCTCGTCCGCGGTCTCGAGTTCCCAGCACTCGGATCCGCGCGATTAAGAAAACTAAGAGGGAGTGCAGTCACCTCGGCTCTGTCTTACGCGCGATACTACTGTCTTTCCAGCTTTTGGTTCGTGACCTTGTGGTTCTCTTGTCAATTCCAGTTCTTCGTCCTTTTATCTCAGGTGTGTCGTCATAGGTGTTGGGATAAACAGCTCCCAAATATACGAAATCTTTGGCCTTTTCCACAGGTTCACCTCTGATTGTCACCCGTGAGTCGTCATCGCCCGTTGCCTGTCTTTGAGTCTTCCATTACTTTCGTTTCCTTAGCATTGAGGGAAAAAATCCTGCATGGTCACTTGCTTCTCTAGCTCTGTCTATCGGTCGTTGTATCTCTTCCATGCGACCAGAAATGAGTGCTACATCATCCGAAT
>NC_091571.1:2329106-2339106 GCF_042767895.1 Penaeus vannamei | reverse complement strand
TTGATTCCACGTTCCATGATTTCAAAATCCGTTAATTATGGTAATCACTTATTATCATTTTGACCTTTGTATTTCTTTTCTTTATTTTTTAATAAGAAGTTTTGAACAATGAAATTTCTACTGAACAAAAGAGAAAGAAACACTCCCGACATGTGTAATTGCTTCGAATCTAAATAACAAAACTTGCTTTATTTAACATTAGAATATGCATAAAAGATGCCGGGGGGGCGAAGGGTGAAATGGAGGGAGCAGGGGAAAGGGTGAGAGAGAGAGAGAGAGGAGGAAGAAGGGAGGAGAGGAGAGGAGAGGGAGGAAGGAGAGGAGAGGAGGAGAGGAGGAGAGGGAGAGGAGAGAGGAGAGAGGAGAAGACGGGAGAGGGAAGGAGAGAGAGGAGAGAGGAGAGAGGAGAGAGGAGAGTGGAGAGAGACAGAGACAGAGAAAGAGAGACAGATAGACAGAGAAACAGAGACAGAAAGAAAGAGAAAGAGAGACAGAGACAGAGAAACACAGACGAAAGACGAAAGACAGAAAGACAGAAAGAAAGAGAGAGACAGACCCCCACATACGCACGCGCCTTCCCCAACCAGGAAGCGAGCGCACGCACCGCCCGTCTGCAGCGGAGGCGACGGAGGGGGAAGAAGCTGCCAAGGTGGGGCAAGGAAGGGCATGCAGGCAGGAGGACGAAAGGAGGGAGAGAGAGAGAGGGAGAGAGAGAGAGAGAGAGAGAGAGAGAGAGAGAGAGAGAGAGAGAGAGAGAGAGAGGAGAATGAAGGAAAACAGAGAGGGAGCGTTGGAGAAGAGGAAAGAGGGAAGAGGGGGATAGGGGGAAGGGGGGCATAGGGAAGGGGACACTGGGAGAGAGAGAGACAGAGAGACAGAGAGAGAAGAGAAGAAAGGAAGAGAGAGGATGGGGAGCAGGACGGGTCAATGCAAACAATAGGATAATTTATGCACGACATAAACATGCCTGCTCACACAAGAGCAGGCAAAGGCACACACACGTACACATGAATACACGCACGCACATAGACACATATGTATACATACATTTACTTGCATGGCCACAGCTACAAACACCCACACGCATACACACACGCACGCATACACACACACACACACACACACACACACACACGTGTATTTTTATATGTATTTATGTATGTGTATGTGTATATGTATTTTTATTATATGTGTACCACTCCCCCTCCGCCACTCCTTCGCCTTCCCACTTTGGCTCGCCACCGCCAGGGTACGAGGCCGAGCGCTGCTTGTATTGATGCTGCTCCGCGTCCCTCCAGGAGCGTATAAACATCCGCCAACCCAGGGCGCCTCCTCGCCTCCTCGCCTCCTCGCCTCCTTCGCCTCCTTCGGCTCCGCTCTCCCTCCCGTTTCCTCGGGATCCGGAGCCTTCCCCAGATGGCGTCCGTGCGTTCCTTAATATCCCCCCCCCCCCGTTCCCGCAGGAGGAGGAGGAGGAGGAGGAGGAGGAGGAGGAGGAGGGAGAGGAAGAAGGGCAAGACCAAACGGGGGCAACGCCTGGGCCGCGAGTACGCGCGCACAATCGATACGGGCGGCGATTCGGCCTTGACCTGGATTACGTAACTGGCAGCTGCGAGGCCGTGACATGGTCGGAGGGCGAGCGGCGGCCTCCCTCTCCGGCGCGGAGGCCACCTGCCGTCTGTGCTGGCATACGCCGCCACGCCTGTGCAACTGGGTCCTGCAGGCGGCCCCTGCGCGCACCACACCTACCTCTCGCCACGCACGGGCGCTACGCCGCGCCGCACCACCAGAACGACGGCACTGCTTACGTAATTACCAGAGCGGCGGGACTTCCGGGAGAAGAGTCGGGCGAGGGCGGCGCACGGCAGGTGAGGCGGAACCACAGGTGGCGAGCGAGCGAGCGAGGCGGCGGCGGCGACACGGCTCCGCACGGACGGCTGGAGGAGCGGCAGCCTCCACGGGACCCGACGCCGGCGCTGGCACAAGAGCGAGCGAGCCACGCGGCGTGGCAGTGGCAGGCGACAGGCGGGTGCACGTGTCCCTATTTCCGCCACGGGGCCCGACACATCGCTCGGCTGGAGCATTGCTAGCAACTCCTTGCAGTATTTGTATCACACACCTGCGCACGTACACGCAACTCCCACAAAGCAAGTATCCATGTGCCCATTTACGAGCACTCACACAGACTTCTCATGCACGCTTCTCAGTATTGTACAGCTGAAAAAGCAATCACCGGCAAAAACGTGCAACGAAAACATCAGACTATTGGCGTTGCGTCTCCCTCCCTCTCTCTCTCTCTCTCTCTCTCTCTCTCTCTCTCTCTCTCTCTCTCTCTCTCTCTCTCTCTCTCTCTCTCTCCCTCTCTCTCTATGCCTGTACGCAGTAGCAGTCGCGCCATCCCAAAAACTGGTCTCCGCTTCTACAAAAAAGAACAGCCATGCCAGAGCCTCAAAGCAGAGAGCAGCAGACTCCATTGGAACACAGTATGACATACCACAGCAAGCAAATAAAAAACCCTGAAACAGAAAAGAGGTGAAAGCAAACATTTACAAAATCCATTCAATAACATAAGTATGCGTACACATATCACACACACACTGAACTTCCTTCCACCAAAAACACACGCACATATATAAAAACGCACACACACACACACACACACACACACACACACACACACACACACACACACACACACACACACACACACACACACACACACACACACACACACACACACACAGAAACGGATACCCATATCCACAGGACATTTAATCAATACATCACAAACAGCATCAGGCACAAGACCTCAAATCCTTCAGAAAAGAAATAAAAAAAACAACAACCACATTAACGCACCTCAACGAAGTACACCTACAAAAGCAGAAAGAAACACGTGACCTAAGTTGTAGAGATGGCATAAAAAAAAAAAAAACACGAAATTTCCTGGGCTTCTACGCAATGATCTCCTCGTCTGCGCCCCGGGGACCAATACCACATCCACGCTGGTACTCGCCTTACAACCTCTGGCGACAGGGAAAACGGATACCGACGCGAAACGGAGAAGAAAATATTGATAAGAAACATGGGCGTCAATTTTGTTGCGAATAAACTCTACGGATTTCTGGAGCCGCGTTTCAGCTACCAAGAAAAGGAAAGAAAAGGACTATGCAATTGTTCTTTTCCTTTAACGGATATACGGCAGATTTTAATAATGCTATAGCTATCTTATATACTATAATATAATGCTATGACCATGAGAGAGAGAGGGAGAGAGAGATAAATAGATGGATGCATATATGTAGAGAGAGAGAGAGAGAGGGGTAGGGGAGGGAGGAAGGGAGGAAGGGAGGGAGGGAGGGAGGGAGGGAATGAGAGAGAGATAAATAGATGGATGTATATATGTAGAGAGAGAGAGAGAGGGGGGTAGGGGAGGAAGGGAAGGAGGGAGGGAGAGGAAAGAGAGAGAGAGAAAGGAGGAAGAGGGAGAGGAGAGGGGGAGAGAGAGAGAGAGAGAGAGAGAGAGAGAGAGAGAGAGAGAGAGAGAGAGAGAGAGAGAGAGAGAGAGAGAGAGAGAGAGAGAGAGAGAGGGAGAGAGGGAGAGAGGGACAGAGAGAGAGAGAGAGAGGGAGAGAGAGAGAGAGAGAGAGAGAGAGAGAGGGAGGAGAGAGGGAGAGAGAGGGAGAGGGAGAGAGAGAGAGAGAGAGAGAGAGAGAGAGAGAGAGAGAGAGAGCAGAGAGAGAGAGAGAGAGAAAGAGAGAGAGAAAGAGAGTGAAAGAAAAAGAAAAGAACTGAAAATAAACAGGACTTCCACATAGGCTTAAACAACTCGCACAATCCCTCACCAAAGGGACCCACATCAGTCAAAGACAAACAACCCCTCTGCTCTTCCCCTCCTCCCCCTCCTCCATCTTCCCTACTTTTTCCTACCACCACCACCTGCCACCTCCTGTTCCTTCCCCTTCCCCAATGCCCCTCCCCTTCGTCACAAGTGCCATACCATGCCACGCCTCTTCCACCTCCACTTCACCCCAAGGCGCCCCCTACCGGCTCTCCCCTCTTCCCCCAATGCCCCTACCGCCTCTCCACCCCTTCCCTACAATGCCACGTTTCTACCGCCCCTCACCTTGCTGCCAATGCCCCTATAAGCCCTCCACCGCACCCTTCCCACCAATGCCCTTTCACCCCTTCCCCCTTCCCCCAAATGCCCCTCTGCACCTGCCTCTTTCCCCCTTCCCCCAATGCCCTTACTGCCCCCCTCCCCCTACCCCCAATGCCCTACCTATTACCGCCCCTACCCCATCAACCCACGCTTACCGCCCCCAACACAACACACTTTGCACCACTCTTCCCTTCCTTTTCCCCCCTCACACCCCTTTTTCCTTCCCTATCCCTCCTTTTCCCCCCACTCTCCACCCCCCTTCTCCTCTTTCTCCCCCCTTCCCCCCCCCCCCCCATCCCCCCTCCTGAGGCGCAAACAAAGAGACCTCCACTGCGTCACCTACCTGGGCACCCGCAGTGGGCCCTCTCCACTGTGATCAATGTACCTGGGGGGAGAGAGAGAGAGAGTGCTTCAGGAATCTTAAAATACGAAGTTTCTTGAGAGAGATGGAGGGGGAAGGGAGAGAGAGGGAGGGAGAGGGATGGGGGAAGAGAGATGGGAGAAGGGGGGGAGGATGGACGGGGAAGAGAGAAATGGGAGGAGTACCAGGGGGAGAGGAGGAATGGGGAAGTGTGAAAAGGGAGAGAGAGAGGAGAGAGGAGGGGGAGAGGGAGGGAAGAGATAAGGAGAGATAAGGAGGAGGGGGGATAGGAAAGGGAGGAGGGAGATAGAGGAGAGGGGAGGGGGAGACAAGGAGAGAGGAGGGGGAGATAGGGAGGAAGAGGAGGGAAATAGGAGAGAGGAGGGGAATGGGGAGGAGGGAGGGGGAGAGGGAGAGAGAGAGAGAGAGAGAGAGGTAATGCCTAGAAGAGAGAGAAAGCTCCGTTAAACGGATCTCAAAACGCAATTTCTTACCCGACTTGTTCGGAAAAATGTACAATCTTGCGTCCTTTTTTTTATCTAGTCTTGTTCATGATGAAAATTTAGGAGACACACACACACACACACACATACATACATACATACATACATACACACACACACACACACACACACACACACACACACACACACACACACCTATGTATGTGTATATCTATTTCTTCTTCTTCCTCTTTTTTTTACTTTTTTTACTTTTTACTTCTTTTTTTCAACAGGCAAAATTTATACCGTTAATAGTAATTTCATGTTGTATCTTGTCAAATACTATGAACTACTAATTTCATTACAAAAAAACGACTTTCCTTTTTCAAACACAGAAATATCATAGTCATCACCATCATGACCAACACCATTCTGTATTAACGTCTCCATCACCACCACTTTATCTGCACTATCATCACCATCGTCACCACCCTCTTGCACAATCGACATCACCGGTCATTTACGCTATCAACACCTTTCATAACATCTTTCACTATCATCACCATACACACAAAGTCCTTTGCAGTATCATCACCATCACTATCCTGTGCACTACCATTACAATTATCACTATGTGCACTAACACCACCATCATCACTATCCTTTGCACCATCATCTCTATCCAGTCCACTAGTATCACCATTATTACTATCCATTCCACTGTCATCACCGTCATCATCACCAATCTCTTAGGCACCAACATCATCATAACTCTCTTAGGCACCAACATCATCACACTCTTTGGCACCATCATCATCATCACTCTCTTTGGCACCAACATCACCATCATCATCACTCTGTGGCACCAACATCACACCATACACACCAACCTTTTGCCCCATCACCACCATCACCACCACCACCACCCTTCTGAACTCTCCCATTCCTACAGGACCCATCACCACAACAAACCCCACCCCCACCCCCCCTCACCATCCTCACCTACACCCTACACGACCACCCACCACCTCTCCACAATCCTCACCATCGCCATCTATGGATCTATCTTAGGCACAATACTATACCTTCTCATGCTAAATCATGATGATAGGACAGCAGTCAGTAAAAAAAAAAAAAAAAAAAAAAAAAAGGCAAAGTCGCCAGCTTCCGAGATAATAACATCAACTAAAAAAAGGAAAAAGAAAAAAAAAAGAAAAAGATGAAAAAATAAGAGGCTTTCAGATCTGCGAGCATTCAAGAAGTGTCCAAAATGTCACCAACATACCAATGACATCAAAACTAACCTAATATCATCTGGGGCCCTACAGGACACACACACAACATGTACCACCAAGCATGCACATACTTTTGCACAGACACACACACACACACACACACACACACACACACACACACATACACACACACACACACACAGCACGCACACACACATCACACACACACACACTGACACAAAACACGCCCCAACAACATTCTGCTGTAATAATCAGACTCAATAAAACGCCCCCTCGCTTTGAAGTCACCCTCCCACCCCCTCTCCCCCTCACGTATCCCCTTAGTGAAGACACTCCCTCCCCCTCCTCCCCCGTCCCCCTCTCCCCCCCCTCCACTTATTAATCTCCCTGCGAAGTTTAACCGATCAGCTGATCAGTCAAGCAATATATCGTCAGCTTAGACACAGTGTTGGTTGGTTACACAGGGTGGCGAGGCAGACGGGGAGGGACTGAGGGGAAGGGAGGGGGGGGGGGGAGAAAGGGAAGGGAGGGGGAAGGGAAGGGGAAGGGAAAGGGAGAGGGTGCATGGAGGTGGATGGAGGAGAGGAGGACGGACAGGAAGAAAGAGATGGAGGAGGAAGGGAGAAAGGAAGGAGGGAAAGAAGTAAGCAAGCAGGGAAGGAAGGAGAGGGGGAATAGAGAAGAAGAGAGTGGAGGTGGGAAGTGGAGAGAGGGAGGAGGAAGGAAGGAAGGAAGGAGGAGGAGGAGGAGGAGGAGGAGGGAGTAGGAGGAGGAGGAGAGAGGAGGAGGAGGGAGGAGAAAGAAAAGGGAAGGAGGGAGGAGGAGGAGGAGAAGGAGCAGGGAAGAGGAGAGGATGGGAGGAGGAAGGAGAAAGAAAGGGGGAAGAGGAAGAAAGAAGAAAGGAGAGAAGAAAGCGTCGGAGAGAGTAGAAGCAGAAGGAAGAGAGAAAGGGGATGGAATGATGGATGAGAAGAGGAAAGGTAAAAAGGGACGGGATGGCGGAGAGAAAGGGAAAAATGAGGAAGATGAATAAAGGGAATGGAAGCGAGAAGAAAGGGAAGGGGATCGCAAAAAAAGAAGAAATAGGAGTAAAGGAGTAGGTGGAAAAGAGAAACAGGAAGAAAGTGGGAGGAAAGAGAAAGGGAAGAAAGAGAAGGGGATGGAAGAAAATGAGGAAGAGAGAAGCAGAGGAGCAACATAAACAGGGAATGAGAGAGAAAAGACGGCGAGAAGGAGTGAGAGGAGAGCAAAAAGAGAGGAAGGAGGAGGGGGCAAAAGAAAGCAATTAGTGATAATGAAAGGAAAGGAGGAGTGGGAAAGACGTAAGAAACGAAAATATTTGAAGACGAGGGAAAGAATTTTAATATAAAAGTTGGCACAAGATTGCCATTTCCCGATATAACGAAGGGAAGAAAAACACAGATCGAAGAAGAGAAGAAAGAAAGAAGAAATGGACGCCAAAGAGAACAGAAAATAATTATCAAGCTGCTCCTTCAAAAGGGAGATTGGAGGGAGGAGGAAGGGTGACGAAAGAACGACAGAGAAATTTAAGGGCGGAAGAAGGGTGAGAAGTGAACGACAAATAAATATAAGGAAGAAGGAAGGGCGATAAAAGAACGACAGAGAAATTTAAGGGAGGAAGAAGGGTGAGAAGTGAACGACAAATAAATATAAGGAAGAAGGAAGAGCGATAAAAGAACTACAGAGAAATTTAAGGGAGGAAGAAGGGTGAGAAGCGAACGGCAAACAAATATAAGGAAGAAGGAAGGGCGATAAAAGAACAACAGAGAAATTTAAGGGTAAAAGAAGAGTTAAAGTGAACGGCAAACACGACCGGAGGGTGAACAAAGGGTGGAAAGTGAACGAAAATTCCAATTTAACGGAGAAGGGAAGGGTGGAAAGTGACCAGCAAACTGTAGGGAGGGAGAAAGACGGTAGAGGGAGACGTGAACAGCAGTGGAGAAGGGAGAAGGAAAGAGGAGGGGGGAAGTAAAGGATACTGCGACTAGAACGTAAAGAAGGGAAAAGCGAAGAGAAAAAGGAAGAGAATACAAAAGAAACTGGACAAAGATAAAGTAAAAGAAGAGACAAAAAAAAACAAAAAAAAAAAACAATAACGTTAATGATAACGCGATTCTGACACAAGAAAAAACTATCATCATATTTTTTTCTCATTCCTTACAAAATAAAAAATAGAACCTGAAACAAAAAAAAAAACTTATGCCAATACAAAGACAATAACAAACCATAAAACAAAATTAACAAACTTTCACAGATAGAAGAAAAAAATATGCCAATTTTACCAACTAACAAGAAAATGACAGATGCCCTTAGATAGAAAATGAAGGACTAGGAAAAGGAGAGAGAAAGGGGGATAGAGAGAGAGGAATAGGGGGCAGAAGAGGGGATAGGAGAATGGGAATAATGAAAGAGGAAAAGGGTAGAAGAATAAAGAAAAGGAGAGAGAAAGGGGATAGGAAGAGAGGAATAGGTAGCAGAGGAGGGGATAAGAGAATGAGAATAAGGAAAGAGGAAAAGGGTAGAAGAATAAAGAAAAGGAGAGAGAAAGGGGATAGGAAGAGAGGAATATGGGGCAGAGGAGGGGATAGGAGAATGGGAATAAGGGAAGAGGAAAAGGGTAGAAGAATAAAGAAAAGGAGAGAGAAAGGAGGTGGAGGAAGAGGGAATAGGAGCAGAGGAGGGAAGGTGAATGAGAATAAGGAAAGAGGAAAAGGATAGAAGAATGGGGTAGTAGGAGGAGAAATATCGGAGAGGTGGGGTGGTCGAAGACGAGGAAATGAGGAGAAAAAGAGAGCGAGATGAGGCGAGACGCACAAGGAAGGTACAGGAGAAGGGGAGGGGAAGAGGGAGTGGGGGAGAAAGGGGTGGGTGGAGGGCGGAGTGGGGGAGAAGGGGGTGGGTGGAGGGCGGAGTGGGGGAGAAGGGGGTGGGTGGAGGAGTGGGGGAGAAGGGGGAGGTGGAGGGGGAGTGGGGGGAGAAGGAGGGGAAGAGGGCGGAGAAGGGGGTGGGTGGAGGGCGGAGTGGGGGAGAAGGAGGGGAGAAGGGAGAGGGCGGAGGAAGAGGGTGGGTGGAGGGCGGAGTGGGGGAGAAGGGGTGGGTGGAGGGGGAAGAATGGGGTGGGTGGAGGGGGAGTGGGGAAGAAGGAAAGGCAAGGGACCGAAGAGGACACAAAGAGGGGGATGGGGGGAGGGAGGGATGAGACGCGAAGAGCAGAGGAGGGAGAAGGGAAAAGGTGCAGAGGAAGGGTCGAAATTGGGGGAGGGGGGGAGGGGGGATTACTGAGGAGATGAGGGCGGACAAGGGGCTGGGATTTATGGGTGAAGGCAGGGATTGGGGAGGAGGGAAAGGAAGAGAAGGAGGAAGGAGGAGAGGGATAGAAGAGAAGACCGGATAGGAGGAGGAGGAGGAGGACGAGGATGAAGAGGCAGAGCAAGAGAAGGAGGTGGAGGAGGAGGAAGAGGCAAAGCAAGAGGAGGAGGAGGAGGAGGAGGAGGAGGAGGAGGAGGAGGAGGACGACGACGACGAGGAAGAAGAAGGGGAGGAAAAGGAGAAAGAGAAGAAAAAGAAGAAGAAAAGAAAAGAAGGAAAAACAGGCCAATAAAAAGACGAAGAAAAAGAAGGAAGAGGAGGAGAAAAAGACGAAGAAACAAAAGAAGAAGAAGAAGAAGAAGAAGAAGAAGAAGACAGGGCGGCGAAGGAAGCGCCCGGCAAGGATGGAAGGACCGCAGTAATGAGCAGGAAGGAAGGACTTAAGAGG
>NC_091571.1:2321606-2326606 GCF_042767895.1 Penaeus vannamei | reverse complement strand
CACACGGGAAGAAAACAAGAGAATGTTGGAAAACGACCACAAGGGAGAAGCAACAGACCGGAGAATGAAGCAAAACGACCACGGGGGAGAAGCAACAGACGGGAGAATGAAGCAAAACTGAAAAAAAAAACGAAGTAAAATGAACCAAAACGACCACATGGGAGAATAAAACGACCAGATAATGGGTTTAATCGACCACAGGGGAGAAGAAACCGACCGGAGAATGAAGCAAAACGACCTCAGGGGAGAAGCAACAGACCGGAGAATGAAGTAAAACTTAAAAAAAAACGAAGAAAAATAAGAAAACCGACCACAGGGGAGACGAGAGGGACCAGAGAATAAAGCAAAACTGTAGAAAACGAAGAAAATGAAGAAAACCGACCATAGGGGAAGACGAAACCGACCAGAGACCAGACAGAAAACCACCACAAAGGGTGAGAATGAGACCAAATAAAGGGAGGAGGGAGCAATACGACCTTAGTACAACGACCACACCACCACCCCTACAACGGAAGAAGAATACATTAGAAAAAAAAATTATAATACGACCATGAGAAATAAGTCTTTACGGACGAAAGGAAATCACCTCAAAGGGGAAGAAGAAGAAGAAGAAGAAGAAGAAGAAGAAAAAGAAGAAGGGGATTGTGAAGAAGAAGAAGAAAAAGAAAATGAAGATGAAGAAAATAATAATAACTTCCTTCACAGCCTGACCAGCTACGGATTCTTCCCGAACTTTCACCTCACAATCCTACCTTTATCACTGAATACCTTTCCAAAACCGCCCACGCTCATTTTTTTTTTCTTTCAAAATCTAAATATGAACGTAATTGACCTCTTCGTGATATAAATACATATCAAATTACCTCTAAGGCAACGAACTGGCAACACTGCTTTTTTTTCTTCCAAGATACAATTATCTATAAGAAAGGGAGAACCAGAGTGAATTAAAAATAAAGTGTATTTGAAAAGAACAACATGAAAGGACGAAAAGGACACAAAGTGAAATCATGAAAATGCGAAACATAAAGCAAAAAATAACTGATATTCCGAAAGTGAAAAATCCACGAAAAAAAAACATGAATTTCATCATCAATATCATAACTATCATCACCACCATCACCATTCCATTCGCAACCATAAGCTTCATCACTCACCCACTTTTCCATCACCATAATCGTACCAATCTAAGCAATTTACACCCTATGCCCCCCCGTGTGTATAGCATCAGCTGATCCCTGTCTGAGGCGCCACGTGCTCGCTCCTCCACGCCAAAAGGACCCTTGGCGAGTTGTTGTTAGCGCTCGGATTTTGTTTTCTTTTTTATGTGCTTTTGTTTTGTTTTTGTTTTGTTTTCTGTTCAATTTTTATATTAGTAACATAAGATAGATAGAGGGAGGGGAGGAGGAAAATGGAGAGGGAAAGGGGGAGGGAAAGGGGGAGGAGAGAGAAAGTGAGAGAGAGACAGAGAGAGACAGACAGACGACACACTGTGAAAGAAAACAGACGAGACAGAAAACAAAAGACAGAGAAAGAAAACAAAGAAATTATAGAAAGACAGACCTACACCGAGTTAAAAAAAAAAGAAAAAAAAGAAAAAAGAAAAAAGAAAAGCGACAGCGCGGGAGGCAAAAGACAGCTATGACTCCATTCCCATTACGCAAATTGCGCTCGTCACACAGGCCTCTTGTTTGGAAAGCCGGAGCATATGAAAGCCTTGCTATAACGGACAAATACTTTTAAACCCATCCCCCTACCCCCCTCCCCTTAATACTACCCTAAGACACGTGCAAGATCTCACCCCCCCCCAATAGCACCGGATACGACTGCCCTGCTATAACGGACGAATACTTTTAGGCCCATTCCCCTACCCCCTCCCCTTAATACTACCCTAAGACACGTGCAAGATCTCACCCCCCCCCAATAGCACCGGATACGACTGCCCTGCTATAACGGACGAATAATTTAAAACCATTCCCCATTATCCCCCTTAATACTTACCCTACAACTTGCGCAAGACCCCCTTAATACTTACCCTAACAACATGCGCAAGAACCCCCCCCCCCCCTCTATAACACCTACGCACGCAACCGCACATCCCAGATTACAACAAACTCGGGAAGAAATTACAATCACTCCCCCCCCCCCCGAAACAGAACCGCCATCCCCCCTGTTCCATGCGGCCGGGGTGCGCGCCGCCAGCTCGGGCATCGGTGCAACAGCCGTGCATATTTGTGACTCGGGTTTCAATTAAAAGGATGAACTCGGGGCCCGTATGTGCAAATCTCTCGCGCACGGAGTGTCTGGCCGCTCGTGCAAAAAAACATTCGGGATTTTTTTTTTTCTGAACATTATCCAATTTGCCGAATATTGCGCAACATCATCGAATGCGTCAAGTGCTGAGCAACATTATCGAATTTCCCCAGCACTGTGCAGTATCACCCAATAAATACTTTCCAATATACCAAGTATTGCGCAACATGATCGGATATACCAAGTGCAGCGCAACATTATAACATTACTGAATAACCATTACATTCTCAGATATACCAATCATTTCGCAAAATTATCGAATAAGCCAAGGAAAATGCAACGTTATGAAACATACGACACGGTGCACTCACACGCATCTCGAACGCACCGAAAATAACAAATCCATCTTCCGTTCTTATCCACGTCTGGCGGGAGGCGTTGAGGAAGTCATCAAAAGACGGAGCTGAGAAATACACGGAGAGTACACGGAGCTAAGGAAATTAAGATACGAAGATGGGGAAGCCAAGAGACGAAGATGAGGAAGTTAAGAGACGAAGATGAGGAAGTCAAGAGACGAAGATGAGGAAGTCAAGAGACGAAGATGAGGAAGTCAAGAGACGAAGATGAGGAAGTCAAGAGACGAAGATGAGGAAGTCAAGAGACGAAGATGAGGAAGTCAAGAGACGAAGATGAGGAAGTCAAGAGACGCGAGATCGCACCAACAAGCTCGTTGAACACACAAGACCCGCCTAAACGCACACGTAAACACCACAGGATTGTATAAAAAGAAGTCCTCGACGGACAGAAAACAGAGCACCCACAGGCTACAGACGCTGCAGATTTATCCCCTCGCGATTATTGCAAATGTCAAATAAATCAGCCCCAGTGGATGCCGGTAATCCTTGGCGAGGACAGGCAGAAGCGAAAAAAATAGATAAAAATAGAAGACGGACATTCCAAACGGTTGTTCAAACTTATCAGTTATATTATTCATATATTACAAAAGGCTATATAGATAGATAGATAAACACACACACACACACACACACACACACATATATATATATATATATATATATATATATATATATATATATATATATATATATATATATATATACATACATACATACAGATATATATATATATACATATATATATATATATATATATATATATATATATATATATATATATATATATAGAGAGAGAGAGAGAGAGAGAGAGAGAGAGAGAGAGAGAGAGAGAGAGAGAGAGAGAGAGAGAGAGAGGGAGGGAGAGAGAGAGACATTCTTTTTAGAGGCTAATATATTGTCTTACCATTGTCAATTGCTACTTCCATTCTCACAGCACTGCCTACTGGTACTTCTTATAATAACCAAGTATCCAGAACGAGAATTTCATTCTCTACTTACATTAAATATCCTGTAAACACAGTTCAACTGAATATCTCTCTCGCCCCCCCCTTCACTCCTCTTCGCCCCCTCTTTATTCCCCGTATCACTCCCATGTTCTTTTTTTCTTCCTCTCCCCCCTCCTTCTTTTCTCACTCCCATTTCCCTCCTTCCCTTCCCCTGCCAACTACTCCCCATTCCCCATCCCTTTTTCCCACCCCTCTCCTCCCCATCCTGCTTCTTCCCCTTATCTTCCTCCTCCCCTTTCCCTCCCTGTTTTATCGCCCCTTCTTATCCCTTCTCCTCAGACAGACCCTCGCATAGGCCTATCATAGGTTCTTCTACCGAGGGGAAGTGGTGGTAGGCCTATCTCCAAGCCTACAGCCCTGGCGAATTTTTCTGTCTAATATCTTATGCATTCCCGGCCGCTGTTGATCAGCTGTTCGGCATCCACAATCTATAAACAGTCTCCTGTTTGTCTTGAACGTTTTGTACGGCTGTTCCCCATCAGCTGTTTCTAGGGAGTATCTTAACTTATACAACGGAGATCATATACTCTCTCTCTCTCTCTCTCTCTCTCTCTCTCTCTCTCTCTCTCTCTCTCTCTCTCTCTCTCTCTCTCTCTCTCTCTCTCTCTCTCTCTAAATATATATAGGCTTTTTTGAGGGGGGAGGGTCTTTGAAGAAGAATCAGGGCTGGAGGCAGTACTCAGGGAGTAAGAAGGAAAGAGTTAAGGAAAGAAGGAAGAAAAAAAGAAGCAAACAACTCTGCATCTAAGATAGGATATGTTTGTGTATGACGTCACACGCTTTAGGCGAGCGCCCCATCAGAATGCTGAAGAAGAGCTTGTACTCTAGACAGCTGTTTGGAGGCTTGTTATAAAATTTTGCTGTTATTCCTCTATTCTTAAAAACATGAGGAAAATATAAATTTACAGTAACGACGCATGACACTATCCTAAAAAAAATTACGTTAAATCTTAGTTGTTATTGAATAACGTGACGTGACCCTGGCGTAGCTCATGTCCTAAATTAACGTATCACTTAAAAGAATAAAAAAAATTTATTTACCTCGTTCTCACTTCCCCACGGACCCCCCCCCCCCCACAGAATCCCGGAAAGTCTACATCTCCCCCCTTACGCCAAGAATCGACCTTCAAAAGGGTTAGAGTGAAGGACAGAGAATTCCCTGACCTCGGTATACTATAAAGACACACACAAACCATCGCCAGAGGTCCTAATATACCCACCCAAAGGCACACAATACTACCGCGGGAGGTCCTACCTATCCATCCAACAGCACGCGGCACTGTGGCAGAAGGCACCCTCTACCTCTGCGAAGGCACGTGGCACTATC
>NC_091571.1:2309106-2314106 GCF_042767895.1 Penaeus vannamei | reverse complement strand
GTGGGGAGGGAAAGGAAGGGAAGTAGAAGGGAGGGAAGAGAAGGGGAGGGCTGGGGAGGGAAAGGAATGGGAGACGGGAGAGAAAAGAAGAGGAGGAGAGGGGAGGGAAGAGTAGGGGATGGGGAGGGAAAGGAAGGGGAGGAGACGGCAGAAAAGAGAAGGGGAGGGAAGAGAAGAGGAGGGCAGGGACGAGAATTTAAGGGAACTGGAGGGAGGTAACGGCCTCAGGGGAACTAAACCTCCAGAGCAGTTTCGTGGGCGGCTCGAAGGTTCTAAGGTGCAACAAACCACTTCCAGCCGATGGAACCGCGTCTTATTTCGCAGAATTCGCAACGGACAAGGCACTGGTAAATGAAAAAAATATATATATATTGAAATAAGTAGACGCCAGTAACTTCCTTTCGGAAAATTCGGAAAGCTAGAATCCCTTTGGTACACAACTTCGAAACAAGTAAATGAGAATAAACAAGTAAATAAAAATGAGTTAGCAGATTTAGCAAATCCCTATACGCCAGAACGAATTACCAGGCGAGTTAAAAATTGAACCTATGGCAATGAGGACTCAGATTTGTCAGCATTCGACGAGTTACAATCCATCCAATGATCTTTTTTTTTTTTCTATCAGTGAAGACAAATGTCCTCCTCAAACGCCTGCCCAAGACCTCGAAGCTGGTCCGGGCGCCCAGCTGCACGGACAAGATTGGCATCGGTGGGCTGGCGGGGGCGCGGGCGGGCGGGGGGGGGGGGGGGCGGAAACAGCTGCGGCATATTACTCAGATGTATGAATCTGTCTTTTGTTTCAGAAGAGCCTTTCGGCCGGCGGGCACGAGCAACAAATGCCCCTTTCTCTAACTCTTTTTTTTCATTCGTTTTTATTTGGTCTATTGTACGCATTTTACTTTTTATTAATGGCAGCAAGTCCCTTTTTCTCCCCGTCCTTCCTTCCAAACGGCTTCGCCCTTCGCCGCCGGGAGACCCGGATCAAAGCTCGACCTCGAGTTCAAGGTCGTGCTCAAAGCTTTCCCCTTGTTCCTCACCCCCACTCTCTCCCCTACCCCCTCCTCTCGGCTGCCTCCCTCTCCCTCTCTTCCATCTCCATCCCTTCCCTCTGCCCTCTCCAGGCTGCGTCCACCTCCTCCCTCTTGCCTCCCCCACCCCTCTGTTCCCCTATAAGCTGCCTCTCCCCTCTATCTCCCTTTTCCCGCTTCCTTCCCCACCCCTCCAACCCCCTTCCACGCTGCCTCTCCTTCCCACTTCTTCCTCCCCCATCCCTCCAGACTGCCTCTCCCTCCCCACGTCCTCCACCCACCCCTCCAACCCTCTCCACTCTGCCTCTCTCTCTCTCTCTCCTCCTCTACTTCCTCCCCACCCCTCCAGACTGTCTCCCCCTCCCCCCTCTTCAGACCGCCCCTTCCCCCTCCCCCTCTTCAGACTGCCCCTTCCCCCTCCCCCTCTTCAGACCGCCCTTCCCCCTCCCTCCCCTCTTCAGACCGCCCCCTCCCCAATGTGGTTTATGCATGAGGTTCGGCGGCGACCCTCGTCACCAGCGGCCCCACGAGACACGACCTCCTCTCCCTTCGGGTTTTTAACTCCCGTGTTTTCAATAGCAAAAAAAAACTGATACCGGTGCCAGCCATCTGCCTCATATTGGCACCCCTTTCCCCCTCGCTTTCCTTGTTGCTGCATGAAGGTGAGAGCCGCGTGGGGAAATCGGCTGGTGGGTGGGAGAAGGGAGGAAGGAGGAGGGAGGGAGGGAGGGAGGGAGGAGGAGAAGGGATGGGGAGGGGAGAAGAGAGGGAGAAGGGAGAAGTGAGGGAGAGGGAGAAGGAAGGGAAAAGGGAGAAGGGAGAAGGGAGGATGTGGAGGAGGGAGGGTGGAAGAAAGGTGGGTAGGGGAAGGGAGAAGGAAGGGTGTTGGAGGAAGAAGGGAGGGTGGGGGAGAAGGGAGGGAGGAAGGGAGTAGAGCAACGGGCAGTGTGTATCCACGCAACTGTACACTTGCACCCTGGGCGGCGTCGAAACGCGAAGCCAGCCGTCACAGCGGAGGGAGGGTGGAAGGCGGCCCTCAAAGCCCGTGATTAATAGGGCGCAGGCAGGGCGACCCCCAACAATTTGTCACGTCGCCGATACAGCTGGTGTGGCTGTGCATTCGTTAAATCCATGGCCAGTTCTTGATCGTGCCGGAGCAAAGACACCTCGGAAAAATCCACACACACACAGGAACACTCACACGCACATGCACACATACACAACACACACACACACACACACACACACACACACACACACACACACACACACACACACACACTCACACGCACACAAACACTCACACACATACACACACAAACACATACACAAACACACACACAAACACACAAACACTCAAACACACACACACACATTCAAACATACACACACACACACAAACACATACACAAACACACACAAACAAACACATACACAAACACACACAAACAAACACATACACAAACACATACACAAACACACACACACACACACACACACACACACAAACACGCACATTCAAACATACACACACACACACATATAAGCACGTGTACGTTTCGGGTTCCCAGTCACGCTCTCTCAGCCCCGCATCGGATATCAATAGATGCGATATGCACAGTGGAAGCCGTTTAAAATGACGACCAGACGCCCATCAAGAACGCAGTCCACGCACGAGACCAAAAGATGTCCGGCGGTCCAGTGTATCCCGAGTTAATTTTCTTTTCTTTTTCTTTCCTTTCCTTTCTAATGACAGCCGTAGAAATCACAGGAATAAGTGGCATTTTTCCGAGTTAATTTTATTTTATTTTATTTTATTTTATTTCCTTTCCTTTCTAATGACAGCCGTAGAAATCACAGGAACAAGTGGCATTTTTCCGAGTTAATTTTCTTTTATTTTTCTTTCCTTTCCTTTCTAATGACAGCCGTAGAAATCACAGGAATAAGTGGCATTTTTTCCGAATTACTTTCTCTTTTTCTTTCCTTTCCTTTCTAATGACAGCCGTAGAAATCACAGGAATAAGTGGCATTTTTCCGAATTACTTTCTCTTTTCTTTTTCCTTTCTTTCCTTTCTAATGACAGCCGTAGAAATCACAGGAATAAGTGGCATTTTTCCAAATTACTTTCTCTTTTTCTTTCCTTTCCTTTCTAATGACAGCCGTAGAAATCACAGGAATAAGTGGCATTTTTTCCGAATTACTTTCTCTTTTTCTTTCCTTTCCTTTCTAATGACAGCCGTAGAAATCACAGGAATAAGTGGCATTTTTCCGAATTACTTTCTCTTTTTCTTTCCTTTCCTTTCTAATGACAGCCGTAGAAATCACAGGAATAAGTGGCATTTTTCCAAATTACTTTCTCTTTTTCTTTCCTTTCCTTTCTAATGACAGCCGTAGAAATCACAGGAATAAGTGGCATTTTTCCGAATTACTTTCCTTTTTTTCTTTCCTTTCCTTTCTAATGACAGCCGTAGAAATCACAGGAATAAGTGGCATTTTTCCGAGTTAATTTTCTTTTCTTTCCTTTCCTTTCCTTTCTAATGACAGCCGTAGAAATCACAGGAACAAGTGGCATTTTTCCGAATTACTTTTCTTTTTTTCTTTCCTTTCCTTTCTAATGACAGCCGTAGAAATCACAGGAATAAGTGGCATTTTTTCCGAATTACTTTCTCTTTTTCTTTCCTTTCCTTTCTAATGACAGCCGTAGAAATCACAGGAACAAGTGGCATTTTTCCGAATTACTTTTCTTTTTTTCTTTCCTTTCCTTTCTAATGACAGCCGTAGAAATCACAGGAATAAGTGGCATTTGTGATAATTAGTCATTCGTTGCTATTCCACTAATGACCCTAAAGATGCTATGCAGTAACGGAAACAAGTCATCAGCAAGTCATTAGGAAAAATGACTTACATAATAGCGTATAAATAGCAGTCATCACAATGAGGGAAAAAACACTATAACCACGTTTCGAGCCGAACAATCTTCCTTCTCTGCAAGTCGAACGTATCTCAAATTCAAGTTAAAATCTCGTAAGTTCATCATCGACGAAGAGGAACCACCACGTTTCGACCTCGACTCGCTTCCTCGTCAGACAACAGACCCGAAATCTCCCTCCAGTCTTAAAGAAATCCTGACCCTTGTGTTCGGTCTCCACGAAAATGAACTCGAGACAGATTTCCCTTTGCGACATTTACTCGATTTATGATCCGATTTAGCGAGGGTCTCCTGAGCGTGAGTGGAACGAGCATTTGATTTCCTGGCGTCCCTAACAGCCCGTCCATCCGCGCTTCTATTTTCTTTTTTCTTATTCCAATTTATACGTGCAATTCTCTCTCCTATTACTTCCATTTAGCTATCCACTGATCTGTCTTACTGAAGTAACTTATCATCGTTTAAAGAGGAACAGACATAAAACTCTCACTTTCTTATTACTATTATTTTCTATTATTATCAATTCTTATTATTTCACTGATGTTTTCATTATATTATTCTACCGTTATTATTATTATATATTTTTTTATTATTTCTATTAGAGTTTTCTTGATGTTGGAACACCACTAGAATGTCTACGGTTGCAAATTCAATACATCACTGTCCACTGCACACAAATCAGCGCCGGTGAACAGCCTCGCCGTCGTTTAAAATACCACCAAAATATAAATAATAATAATAATAATAATAATAATAATAATAATAATAATAATAATAATAATAAAAATTTTAAATGTAAATACAAATATATAAAAAAAATACCAACGAGTGCGAACTGGCACTTCGTCCTGGGTACCGCGCGAGGAACAGCACCTCTGAGCAACGCGGAGGAGTGCCATCCCCTTGCAGCAACTTGCAACGGGTGACTCAGCGTCCCCGGATCGCATTCACTTCACCCAAGGCCTTGGTACTGGCACTCAGCATCAGCCCGGAAGTACCTACCCGAACCGAACCCTTCCGGACCGAGGACCAGCGCCTGGCATCCG
>NC_091571.1:2296606-2304106 GCF_042767895.1 Penaeus vannamei | reverse complement strand
GAAAGAAAGAAAAAAGATGCCTCTAAAATGAAACATTACTCTCTCTCTCTCTCTCTCTCTCTCTCTCTCTCTCTCTCTCTCTCTCTCTCTCTCTCTCTCTCTCTCTCTCTCTCTCTCTCTCTCTCTCTCTCTAAAAAGAAAAAAAATAGTAAAAAATAAATAAATAAATAAATAAATAAATAAATAAATAAATTCATGTTGCCATCAAATAACAAATCAAACTGCAGCACTGCATCAAAAAAAAGTCCGAAAAGCTGATCAATAAGACAGGACGTGTTGCCATGATCACGACGGCATTGTTTACGGACGAGAGTGAAATGAGCTGCTCTCCCGCCGCCTCCCCGGTGACCTTCGAACAGCTGGGAGACCGGTAGGGAGATGAACATTTAAGGATTCTTAATAGTTCGTGATCTTACTCTAAGCTTTTAAAAAAATGTGTTCTCTTTTTCTCTCTCTCTTTCTTTCTTTCTTTCTTCCTCTCCCTCTCTCCCTCCCCTTTTCCTTCTCTCCCTCTCCCTCTATGCTTCCCTCTTTCCCTCTCTGCCTCCCTCCTTCCTCCCCTCCCCCGCTGCTTCTCTCCGCCACTTTCTCTCCGCCTCTCCCTCTGTAGCTCCCTCTTTCTCTCCCTCTACTCCTCTCCGTCACCTTCCCTCTCCCTCCCTCTCTCTCTCCCTCTCCCTCACTCACCCACTCACCCACTCACTCACTCACTCACTCACTCACTCACTCACTCACTCACTCACTCACTCACTCACTCACTCACTCACTCACTCACTCACTCACTCACTCTCTCTCTCTCTCTCTCTCTCTCTCTCTCTCTCTCTATTCAGCCACGTTAAGAACATAAGCCATGTCTGTTTCCTAGTACCCATCACGCAAAGACATTTAACACCTCTACTTTTTCTAGAACTACACCATCTTCGCCTTCAAACCCAAACATATAGGCCTAAACACAGTGCACCCAACTTATAACACACACCCAATACTAATACATCCTTTAGTATCTGAACATAAAACAAAAAAAATACTGATCTAAAAAATAATAATAATAACACGAAAACAAAATCAAAACAAAAAACACACACACGTAAACAAAAACAGTGCCAAAAGCAAAAGCAAGGACAAAGCCACCAACAGCAGCTCATAAGCGGCTTACGTGTATTTGATTCGCATTGAAAAATCATCCTTACATTGTGTGTCGTTCTCATCAGCCGGCATTCAAGCCCTTTGACTGACATCATGCGACGCAGCAAAATACTTTAACCTCCGGACAATATATGTTATTTTCAAACGGTAACTAGAGAGTAAAAACGACGAGCGATTTCATAATTTATATAAAAGGATATATTTTGATAAATAAGAAACCACTGACAGTGCGCCAACCCACGCAGATTCCGAGCAAACTATATAATTCAAGAGAGAGAGAGAGAGAGAGAGAGAGAGAGAGAGAGAGAGAGAGAGAGAGAGAGAGAGAGAGAGAGAGAGAGAGAGAGAGAGAGAGAGAGAGAGAGAGAGAGAGAGAGAGAGAGAGAGAGAGAGAGAGAGAGAGAGAGAGAATATGAGAATGGGAGAGAGAGAGAGAGAGAGAGAGAGAGAGAGGAGAGAGAGAGAGAGAGAGAGAGAGAGAGAGAGAGAGAGAGAGAGAGAGAGAGAGAGAGAGAGAGAGAGAGAGAGAGAGAGAGAGAGAGAGAGAGAGAGAGAGAGAGAGAGAGAGAAAGATGTATAAATGTATATATAGATAGATATGTGTATACATATGAATACATGATATGTGTATATATATAAATATATCTATATCTATCTATCTATCTATCTATCTATCTATCTATCTATCTATCTATCTATCTATCTATCTATCTATCTATCTATATATATATATATATATATATATACACATTCACATATGTGTATGTACATATATATGTATATATACAAGAATGAATAGACAGATAGATTGGAAAGTGTTTGTGTGCACACACACATGTTCGTGTGTGTGTGTGTGTGTGTGTGTGTGTGTGTGTGTGTGTGTGTGTGTGTGTGTGTGTGTGTGTGTGTGCGTGTGCGTGTGCGTGTGCGTGTGCGTGTGCGTGTGCGTGTGTGAGTCTGTATGCGTGTGTGAGTCTGTATGCATGTGTGTGTATACATGTGTGTGTATGTATGCAGGTGTGCATGTACATGTGTGTGCGCGTGTGTGGATGAACGGTAAAGTAATCTTTTTGAAAGACGAGACAACACTTGCATAAAAATGAGTTAAACAAAAGCTCAAAAAAAGAAGAAAAAATATTATATGCAAAGTAAGATGACATTCAAGAAACACTTTCTTAAAGTGCGACAAGAGTCTGAAAATCAAACTCAATTTCGTCTTCAAGTTGAAATTGAAATCTCGTCTGATAGTTGTTTCCTTCTCCTTTCCTTCTTGTCAGTTTTGTTGTTATGTGCTGCTGAAATCATCTCATTTGGTATATACGATTCCTTTTATTTAGCCTATCCTCCCATAATTCTAATAAATGGACTACATACAAACTTGTCAGAGCTAAAGATGCCTTCATATCCACATGTAAATAAATAGTATACTCTATTATTAAGAACTGCATTTATCATCAAAAACCCCTGTAGAACAAAATCAATTATCAGCTCCAATTAAAGATATTTCATTGAAAATAGACATACTAATACATAAGAAAGAGAAACTAAAATTAACGTAAAAAAGACATCACATAAATTAAAAGGGACGATGAATTAGTACATGGATACAGGTGTGAAACTACCCTCCCTGACATGGACTCAAACCTTTCCTACTCCAGGTAATATACAAACCATCTTCACGGCCCAGCCCAACTGAAGAACTGTCTAACTAGGAACATATTAGTTCCATAGAAATTATCTTATTACTCACATTAGAGTAGGTAACATGGGATAAGTAAATTATTCAATGCACCCAGTTTAACAAACCTTTGATTATTGTGAACAAAAATACAAACGCAAAAATGTGTTTGCAAAGACGAAATGAAACACAGCTATAATAAGAAAGGAAAAACGAACAGTGTGTTTTTTTAATCTGACATGGCTCCTTATCAGACAATAAGACTGAAATGGACATGTTTTAGTTTCATCTTCTAATGAGGAGCAAAGTCTGACTTGAAATGTTAAGATGTAAAGTGGATGTGTTTCCTTTAACCCTAGATAACTGTGAAAATCACAAGGATATACAATATATCATTATTATCTTGCAGCAAACATCATAAAGTCTACATAATTAATTTGAAAACTTTCTGGACAAGTACATTTCATCACAATGACAAATGACTGCAAACGAAACACTTTATAGAGCAGGTTTATTGAAAGCTGAAACAACCTATTTTTTTAATTCTTCCACTATACTAATATGGCAGAGTGTTTTGTCATTTATGATTTATGATATACTGTATACACCTTTGGTGATCACTGTTACTGTAATACTTTTAACTCTAAAAACATTAATAATTCACTCTCATAACAAATTTATATAATTTCTTACACTTAATTCAATTGCCAAATATAATGTGTGGTCTTATTTGCATTAATAGGCTATATTAACAGCATTTATTTATGATCTATATAAAAGCTGTCTCAAGCAGCATGACAAACATGTGTGCCTTGGAAACTCATTAATCACTAGCCAACACATAACATAAATCATGTAGCATATATACACTGGATTCATTAGTTATGTTGCATTAAAGTCTCCACATAAATTGGGTATCCGCTCTTGATTACCATCAAATATCATTTCATAGAGATATGATATAAAAACAATGTGATATGTTGAAAATCATTTAAAAAACATTTTCTTCAAAATGTTCAGCATTTTGAGAGGTGCTAGAGCCAAATGTTTTTGGAAAGGATATTTCAGATCTATGCCTAGGCAAACACCACCCTAGATATGAAAAACGTTAGTATTGCAAAAAATTCCCGACTCTGCTTAAGGTTTGTTGGTAACTTTATAACAATTTTTCAATCGTTATCAATCTGCTACAAATGATAAGAGGTGAAAGACCTCATATAACTTTGGCAATACACTTTATCCTGGAATTAGTATGAGTGATTGAGCAACTTTCATAATAATCAATTTCATTCTGTAAACAATATCTTTGTCTCTAATTTCTAAAATAATGAAAATTAAGGAAATAACATTACAAGAATGGATCTTGTGTATTCACAGCTTACCTCATATAAGCCACATGAAAATTAATCTACAAATTATCAACCATTGGTGCTTTATCCTCAAATAAGAAATAATTCGAAGCTATATCTTGTCAAAATACATATCAAGGCCTTTCAATCGGCATTTTCCAACGTACACAGAAATGGAAACCATTGCAATGGTTAGAAACTGGCAATATTTAACAAGTCATTTATATAAATGAATATTTTTTTTCCCTGCAATCAGCACAGTCATGTTACTAAATTTCAAGTAAGCAATATAATAATCACAACTTTTATAGGAAAGATATCAATTTTTTCTTAAGACAAACCATTAGATTCTTTGCTAGAACTCCTGCCCACATGTTAAAAATGCTGCCAATACTTTAACACTTCTTTTTAACAATTAACTGATTTAAGACAATGTCACTAAATCATTTCTTTGTTACTTACCGAGACAACAACTTCACAAATAATTTCTAATAAAAAGCATTATTGCCAAGGGTACTGAGGAGTCATTAACAGAAACACCAGTAATGTCCTCTGCTCGACAATAAACATACGGGATGATGCACAGTTGCCCATGCGCTTATTCCAAAGCTAAACAAATAAGTTGATAATCGAAAAAGGTCACATTCAACATGCTTTTTCAATCTGTACATTACAAGTTTCAATATCAGAAACAATTAATTTTATCCAGTAAAATGTGTCTCCAATTTACCCAATTTCTCACAATGAAACAAATCTATAGTTTTAAATTACATACAAAATAAAGATATAAATACAGTTTTCAGAAAACAGTAGGTATCATAGGGATCGGTATTGCCAAAGATGAGCCATTGCTTAGGAATCCTAGTATCAGTAGCTATCTATATCTATATCAATATCTATTGGAAAAGAAAAAGTAATGGGGTATTCATCAACTGCAATCTTGTTACCAGAAATTCTCCATATACTGAGATTAAATTCAACTAATCATTTAACTTTCAGGATAAAATAAAATGTACTTTTGATGAAATCTACCAAAGCATAAAATACACAATAATCTCTATTCTTTCTGCACTCCACATTTATATTGGCAGGATAGAACTTTTTTTTCTTCTTTCTTTTTTGACAGTAAATCTTCTGGGTGCATCATTAAAATGCACTACACACTGTAACTAACACAGTTTTCTGCAATTATATATATATATATATATATATATATATATATATATATATATATATATATATATATATATATATATATATTCAGTATTATTTGGTGCATGAATCTAACCACAAAGGAAACATGGCACCTTACTTATTACAGAGAAATTGAACGTCTAGGTATTGTTTTTGCCAACAGGTGGTTGTTCTGAATTATGTGTACATTAAAAAAAAAATAGACATCCCATAAAATATAAATGTGTGATTTTTTCATCATTTTAATCAGCAGTTCAGACATGCCATTATATAACAAAGATTAAGTCATATGGGCTAAAGTAGGTGAGGATTGGCCAAATGAGGCCAGGCCGCATTATGGTTTAAACAGCTCAATCAATTAAACAAATAAAACATTTAATAAAAATAAATTTTGTTAACTAATAATTCCATAAAAAACTAATTACATAAATGACTAATACTGCAAACAAGTAGTATTTCTATAACAATGGGGGTATTTTTGGTTATTTTTGGTATTTGTAGGGAATCTCCACATCGTCAGGGAACTCGTGGCGTTTTTCAATAATGATAGGTTACTTCTACAACAACGACACAAAAAATATACAAGGCCAAACTAAACTGCTTTATATTGGAATTGAATGATGATCACAGCTATATATATTAAAGTTCATAAGAACGGAAATAAAATCAGACTTTCCGTAGTGTGCGTATCAGCTGATAAACTGCAACTACATGTATTCTGCCAAAATAGAGCTAGTACGCCTCCTTACCCAATTATCATCAAATAAGAAATTAGTTCAAGCACAGTCTTCCCAGAATATAAATATGACATGTTTGCTGGTAATCGCTGAAGCACGAAGGTCACAGCAATCATTTCTTGTTTTACATGATCCTCTATGGGACAGTTACCTAATGAGGTACTCTAAACATACTTCAGTATAGTTTCATTTTCCCACAGCTATGTAATACACTTACAGAAAAATGTAAAGACACAATAAAAATCAAAGAGAAAAACTAAATTTACTAATATACAAAATAATTTGTGTATGCAAAAAATAACATCAGAAATGAAGAAAATAGGTTGCAACAAATGCAGCCCAGAGAATAAGTCCACAGCAATTGGGTGAGGGCCTGGGGGTGGATCCCTAATAGGAACTATAGGGATCAGATGGTTCTGTCAGCGATGTTTGAGGATTTCCCAGAAATGGCAGGAGTAACAAAGACTTAATCTACAAGGGTGCCATTACATTATAAACAATATCAATGCTTTCATTTATATCTTTAGCTATGGAAAATAACAAAAGGTTCGCACATATTACCATTACATATTTCCATATGATAATGAAAAAACAAATAATAATTTCAAGACTGGATGGCTGTATGAAACTAGAAAAAAATACCCAGACTTTACTATATTAGACTATTTCTACAGTCATGGTATATTCATGAGATCTTTTTACAACAATGGGGCATCGTGCCTAATTCTCCAGTGATGGTATATCTTAGGTAGGTATAAGTTACCGAGAGTGACGGACAGAGATAGAGGGGAGTGGATACCGCCATCTTATAAGGCATAAGAAATAGTCATAAACAACACAGGCACAGCCGCTACGGCCCCATATTTACCATGAAATGACCAAAACATCCACTGCATATCACTGCTCAGAGACTAAATCCACAACACCCTCACACAGCCATAGTTCTTAATGTTGCGCTTTCTGTAAGTTTGCACAATATACTAATAAAGGGGAGTTTGCCCTCCCTGTTTAGGTAATAAATAGAAGGTAGGAAAGGTTAGGTTTGGGTTTTTGGGTTCGCATGATACCCCGGTTTTGGAACTTAGTCTCTGGAGGATGTGTTGCTCTCGGTAACATATACCTCTTTGGTATTTTCTGATGCATGAAGCACCAGTGAAATATTCCCATACTAACAGAGTATCAATTAATACAGCACTTCTATAATAATTGGGGAATATATGGGTATTTCCAACAGGTGTATTTCAACAATATCAGAGGCATTAATTCTATCCATTCATACAAAAATACAGAATGCTAAATAGTATAAAAAACAAAAACATTCCTTACTTTTAATACACTGAATCATGTAAAAAATATAATAAATAAATAAAAATAAATATCATAATTAGTGAAACAA
>NC_091571.1:2266606-2286606 GCF_042767895.1 Penaeus vannamei | reverse complement strand
TAAGTTTATTACGTCAACAATGCGTCACCGTCGGGTATGTGTGGTTTATTCAGTAATGGTGTTGTTTTCTCTCTGTTGTTGTTATGAGCCTCATTGGCAAGCGCTGCTCTATAAGGCTGGCTCTGTTATTCACACGGTGAGGAAACCCTGCATTACGATATTGGTACCAAGACATTTTATCTTCGTAGACACTATACTGTTAGCCAAGGCCTCGGCATATCAAGGAGAAAAGTAATGCTGTTCTTATCCAAAATATTTGGTGTGGGGCAACTGCTCGAAGGCTTCCTGGTTGTTCTAGTGTAAATATTGGAATTTTTAATTAATTGTTTGAGAGTGCAGGCATGGAAATGAACTTTACACAAATTTCCGAACCAACTCAGGCACGCGCTCCCCCATACAGGGTCACTCACTTTCACACACACTCATACTCACACATAAGCACACACACACACAGACTTAAACTCACCCATATTCTCACATTCATACTCACACACAAAAGCACACGCACACACAAAAGCGCGCACACAGACAAAGGCACACATACACAAAAGAACACACACACAAAAACACACACACATACACAAAAGCACACACACACAAACACATACACATGCACATACATGCACACACATATACATACACACACATACACATACCCACATATACATATACACATACACACCCACACACCCACACACATACATACCCATACACATACATACCCACACACATACACACCCACACACATACACACCCACACACATACACACCCACACACATACACACGCACACACACGCGCACACACACACACATACTTACATACATAAATACATACATACATACATACATACATAACGGGTGCGCTTGGAACGACCTTGCTGGTGGCGTCGACCGCAACCTCCGCGGGATGAGGAACCACACCTCTTCCCCCCCTCTCCCCCTCCCCCCTCCTCCACGCTTTGCCTTCTGTCCCTCCCTCCCTTCTTGTTTTCTTCCTTCTTTCCTTCCTTTGTCTTTTCCGCTCTTCCTCAGGTGTTGTCTCCATCCCTTCCCTTCTCCTCCTCTCTTCGTCTCTCATTTCAGTTTCTCACCTCTCCTCTTCTGTTTTCTTTGTTCTCCTCACCTCTTTTCTCTTCTCTCTTTTCTCCCTTCTCTCTTCTCTTCTCTGGTCGTCCCATCCCTTTCCTCTCCTCTCCTCTCACTTCTTTCCACACGACTCTATTTTTTTCTTTTCCTTCTTTTTCCATTCATCTACACGCGTTCTCTCCTCCTCCGCCTCCTTCCTGATTCCCATAATTTCCTTGGGGCTCCCATACCCTCCTCGCCACACCATCCCTGATCCCATAATTTCCTTCCCTCCCTCCCTCTGTCTCTCTCTCTCTCTCTCTCTCTCTCTCTCTCTCTCTCTCTCTCTCTCTCTCTCTCTCTCTCTCTCTCTCTCTCTCTCTCTCTCTCTCTCCCTCTCTCTCTCTCTTCCTCTCTCTTTCTCTCCCTCTCCCTCTCCCTCTCCCTCTCCATCCATCCATCCATCCATCCATCCATTCATCCATCCATACCCCCTTCCCTCCCTCCAACACTTCTCGTTTCCCTCCCTCCCCCCTCTAGCCCTTCCCTCCCTCCCTCCCTCCCCCCTTCCCTCCTTTGTCTCCCTGATTCCTTCCCACCCCCTCTCCCTCCCTCCCTCCCCTCCCCCCCTACCCGGACCACCCCGTCTTACCGGCAGGCTCGTCCGTCTCACGCGGCGCCCCCTCCCCACGCTGTCCCCTTTTCTCCCTCGCTCTCGTCACGCTGCTTCTCACACTTATTAAGCATTCACCTTTAGGGGCTGTAGGGGGGGCTAGGGGGAGGGGGGAAGGGGGGAGGAGGTAGCTGTGCCTGGCGCTTTACGGGCGTGGGTCTCCTTATCGCTAGTTTTTTTTTTTTTTTTTTGCGGGGGGGTATTTGGAGGGGAGGGGGGGTTGTTTTGGAATTATTACGTTTTGTCTGTACATTTTGTGATTTTTTTTTAGGCAAGGGTTGTTTTTAAGCCACGATTGTTATGATTGTGATCGTAATTGCTGTTTGTTGTACGCGTGTGACTTACGTATTTTTTCTCCTTCTTTCCAGATTATCAGACGAGTTTATCCCGAAGACGCGAAAGTCACTCGGAAGATGGGCACCCGGCTCCCCTCCCCCCACCGCGGCGACGGCTCGCTCCGATGCCCCGCGCCCGAAACGAAATGAATTGTGATCAATAAGCCCTGCGCGTGTTTGTTTTTTTCATCATAAGTCTGTTGTAAATAGAGGTTGTCGAGAGGTTCAGGTAACGCGCGAGATGGCCCCGGGAAAGCTCGAACGGCCGAGGGCGAACCAGGCGTGAGAAGCGACGTGTCCAGGTGTGACTCGGGAAAGGCCACCGCGCGCTGCTGAAACGGGGAAGAAAAGAAAAGAAAATAGATAGATAAAGAGAGAAAAAATAAAATAAAATAAAGAGAGAGAGCGAAAAGAGGGCGTATCGTTCATATTATTTTTGCATGTGTGAGAGTGCAGGCCTACCCAACAAAATGAACGGCCTTATGGTTCGCAAGAAGAAGTACCGCTTCCAGGTGGACGTGCGGGTCGAGGAGCTGCAGCACGTGCCCTTCGTCAACCAGGTGCTGTTCGCCAAGGTGCGCCTGCTCGATGGGGGCTTCACCGACCACTCCACCAGGTGAGGCCCGATGTGGTTTTCCAAGTTCTGGGGTGTACTTTAAGGTGCCTTGATGTGTATTAAGGTGTTCTTGAATTATTTTTAAGGTGTTTTAAGGTATATTAAGGTGTCTTGAAGTGTTTAGAGGTGTTTTAAGTTGTTTTGAGGTATTGTAAGGTGCCTTGGGGTGTTTCAAGGTGTTTAAAGATATTTTTAGGTGTTTTGGAGTCTATTAAGGTGCCTTGAGGTATTTAAAGGTTTAAAGTTACTTATTTTTTAGGTGTTTTGAGTTGTCTTGAGATGTCGTAAGGTGGTTTAGGTTGCCAGAATCCCTTAATCTGTATCTGAATATGATATACCAGTTTGTAAGTCGGGGCCGATCGGGAAACGAGATTCTGCGTCTCCCGCCCGTGAGAGATTTCTGTTATGGGCTCGACGAGTGTGTGTCTAGCAGTAGGTTGGGGGGAAGGGGTTGGAATGGTGGGGTGGGGGGGGGGGCGGGGGCAGGGGTGAGGGGAGAGAACACCTGCCGTCCCGCGTGTTATCTCCGTGTTACGAGTTTGGGGGAGGGGAGGGGTGTGGGGGAAGGGGGAAGGGGGGAGTGTGGTCGCGTGTCTGTCAGTTCCTTTTACCTTCAGACATCTGCTGTCTTCTTCTTTTTTTCTTTTCTTACTTTCTTCTTTTCTGAGGGAATAAAGTAGTCTTAAGTCAAGCGTGTCGTAAGAGAGGGCTTTAATTTTTGATCTAGCTCGTCATTTCTGATATAGATTTAGCCGAGTTTTGCCGTTTTTTTTTCTTTCTTTCTTCTTGTTCTAATTCTACTTCTTCGTCTTCTTCCTCTTCTTCTTCTTCTTCTACTTCCACTTCTCCTTCTTCTACTTCCACGTCTTCTCCTCCTTCCACTTCTTCTTCTTCTTTTTCTACTTCTTCTTCTTCCTCTTCTTCTTCCTCTTCTTCTTCTTCTACTTCCACTTCTACTTCTACTTCTTCCTCTTCTTCCTCTTCTTCTTCTTCTTCTTCTTCTTCCTCTTCTTCTTCGGGAGCCTCCATTAGAAGGAAGACTAGCTTTTGCAGATTTCATGGATTTCCCACCTGAAAAAAAAACACACCAAGGGACACACGAAAGAGAATACGGAAATGACGCCACGAAAGTACCCCGAAGACACGAGGGAATTCGTCACGTCAGTCCAGGAGGCGGAGACATCACGGGGGGAGTCGCGACGATCCTTCCGATGAGGCTCAAGTTATGGCGCTTGATCACGGGGGAAACCAGGGGGGGAGGGAGGGGGAGAGGGAGTGGGAGGGGGGGAAGGAGGGAGGAGAAGGTAAGAAAGAGATAGATAGAGAGAGAATTAGAGACACAGGGGCATGGAGAAATAGAGACAGAGACAAAGAGGGAGGGAGGAGAAGGAGAAGGTAAGAAAGAGATAGACAAAAAGAGAAACAGAGATACAGATACAGGGAGAAATAGAGAGACATACTTGAGAAATTGAGGCAAACACAGAGAGAAACAAAGAGACAGACACAGTGAGAAACAGACATACACACAGAGAAACAGAGACACAGGCAAAGCGAGAAACAAACACAGGGACAAACAGACACACACACAGAAAAACAGAGACACAGACAAAGAGAGAAACAAACACAGGGAGAAACAGACACAGGCACAGAGAAACAGACAAAGAGAGAAACAGACAAAGAGAGAAACAAACACAGGGAGAAACAGACATAGGCACAGAGAAACAGACAAAGAGAGAAACAGACAAAGAGAGAAACAGACAAAGAGAGAAACAGACAAAGAGAGAAACAAACACAGGGAGAAAAAGACACAGAAGAAATAGACACAGACACAGAGAACAGGCGAGAGGTAAAGCCAAAGAGAGAGAGAGAGAGAGAGAGAGAGAGAGAGAGAGAGAGAGAGAGAGAGAGAGAGAGAGAGAGAGAGAGAGAGAGAGAGAGAGAGAGAGAGAGAGAGAGAGAGTCACCACCCCAGACTAACACCGCGAGTAGAGTGCCGTTCCACCCTGGTATTAGTGTGGAACGGAAGACATGCCTATCGCTGTTGGTGAGGCGAGTGGAGTGGTGATTGTCAGAATAAACTCACTCGAGGCAGGGGAGGGTAGGGTAAGGCTGTGGGGGGAGGGGTGTGCGAGGGGAGGGTAGGGTAAGGCTGTGGGGGGGAGGGGGTGCGAGGGGAGGTTGGGTGGCATGGCAGGTGGGGTATGGGGTGGGAAGGTAAGAGGAGAATGGGGAAGGGAAGGGTAAAAAAAAGGGGGAAGGGTTGAAGGGGAGGGGAAGGGGAGGGAAAAGGGGGAGAGGAGGGAAGGGGTAAGGTAGAGGAAAGGGGGGAGAGGGAGTGGATGGGGGAAAAATGGAGGCAGGAGAGGAGAGGACAGAGGGTGAAAGATGGGAGGAGAGAGAGAGAGGGGAAGAGAACAGGAGAGGACAGGGAGAAAGGATATAGCAGGAAGGGGAGTAGAGGAAGAGGATAGTGAAGGGGAAAACGTAGGGCAGGGATGGTAAAGTAGTGAGGGAAGGGGACTAAGGGAGCACGTCGAGGAAGGGAGGGAGGGAGGGGGGGCGGGTATCACTCCCCAAGGGCGGCCAGGTGTCAAGCGCGCCGACGCTTATCTTATCGCACTTGTCAACACGGAGCTACATGCCGCCGCCCCTCGAGTCGTCCGCTGGCTCCTCGAGGGGACGGGCGAGGGGGAAGGGGGGAGGGAGAAGGGGAGTGGATGACGTACCATAGAGTCACGTCTGGTCGTCGGCAGAGTCTGTCCTGGTCGTCGTCGTCAGCAGGGCCCTGTATGCTGGTCGTCGTCGTCAGCAGGGCCTTGTATCCTGGTCGTCAGCAGGGCCCTGTATCCTTGCCGTCGTCGTCAGCAGGGCCCTGTATCCTTGCCGTCGTCGTCAGCAGGGCCCCTATCCTGGTCGTCAGCAGGGCCCCTATCCTGGTCGTCAGCAGGGCCCTGTATGCTGGTCGTCGTCGTCAGCAGGGCCCCTATCCTTGCCGTCGTCGTCAGCAGGGCCCCTATCCTGGTCGTCAGCAGGGCCCCTATCCTGGTCGTCAGCAGGGCCCTGTATGCTGGTCGTCGTCGTCAGCAGGGCCCCTATCCTTGCCGTCGTCGTCAGCAGGGCCCCTATCCTGGTCGTCAGCAGGGCCCTGTATCCTGGTCGTCGTCAGCAGGGCCCCTATCCTGGTCGTCGTCAGCCGGGTCTGTCCTTATCGTCAGCGTCGGCCCCATCCTCGCAGCCCGTGTCGAGTCATTTGCCAGGGAGAGGCAGAGCGTCCCGAGGACTCGAGCAGCTGCGAGACAATCCTCCAGGACGTTTGGGAGTTGTAGGAAGTGCAGCTTCTCCGGAGCGGCAGAGACACTTGGCTCGCGGTGGGCCGAGGGCGAGGCAGATAAACGGGCAGGTTGGGTAGTAACGGTGATGAGGGGGAAAATGATGATGATGGTGATGTCAGTGCTAATGGTGGTGAAGACGATAATGGTGATCATGGCGATTGTTTTTGCCTGTGCTGTTATTATTATCATTATTGTTGTTTTTGTTGTTGTCGTTGTTATCATCACAGTTATAATCATTATTGCTGATATAATAATCTTTATCGTCGTCATCGTTATCATTATTGCCAAGTACAAGTACCACGCCTTCACCATTATCATCATTGCCAACTACTAGAACCACGAATCAGGGAAATATCGAGGGAGCGACCCATGAGACACGACGTCGCTTCCGTCTGTTTACATCTGACACTCCATTGCCGAGGAAAAGGCTTTCGATTCCGCCGCTTTCGAGCCTCTGGAAACCGCAACTGGAAGGCGACGATCAGCTTGGAGACCTGTGATGGCTGACGGGGACGGATGAGATGGGTGATTGTGATGGATGAGCTGCGCGGGTGATGATGGATGAGGATGGCCGTCGACAGCAGGAGGGAAACAGACGGAAGATGATGAGGGGGGTGATGATGATGATGATGATGATGAGGGGGGTGGTGGTGATGATGATGAGGGTGGTGGTGGTGGTGATGATGATGATGATGAGGGTGGTGGTGGTGATGATGATAATGTTGAGGGGGGTGGTGAGGATGATAGTGGGAATGATGATAGAGATGGTGATGATGGGAGTGATAGGGATGTTGATAATGGGAGTAATGGGAACAGTGATAGGAATGGTGGTAAAGTAATAATTGTGATGAAAATGTTGATAGTGATGATAATGGGAATAACAGAGAAAAGGGAGAATGATGGAAATTAACACATCTTTAGACTATTTTTTTCTTTCAAATATTTATAGTTTTGAAAAGAGAAAAAAAATAAAAGCCGATATAATGAGGTTCAAAAAATGGGAGAAATGGAACGATTGACAGAAGATACGTCGTCAGAAGTGACACACGATGATAGGTAATAGATGTTAATGAAATAACACGTGGGAAGCAGAGAGCGCAAAGGAGGCGGCGGATGGAGGTAATCTGAGCGCAGAAGGTCAGGGCGCCGTGAAGACAGACGGACAGCTGTTTGTTGTTTGTGTGCGGAATTGCATGCGTGTGTGTCTGGGTCTGTCTGTGTTTGTGTCCGGCTGTTTGTCGTTATTTGTATCTTTGTGTGTCTGTGTTTCTTTCTGTCTGCACATGCCGTGCGCGCGCGCGAACACACACAGGAACACACGTACACACAAACAAACAAACGCGAGAGAGAGAGAGAGAGAGAGAGAGACAGAGACAGAGACAGAGACAGAGAGAGAGAGAGAGAGAGAGAGAGAGAGAGAGAGAGAGAGAGAGAGAGAAGAATGAATGAACGGTTGAATTGAACGGGTTATTTTTTATGCAGGTTTACGTTCACGTGTGTATGTGCGTTTCTGTTATGTACATTTGTGTTTATATGTGTTTTTGGATATCCACGTTTGCTATTTCGGCATTTGCATGTGTGCATTTTTTATTTATTTTTTATGTGTTCTTTTGCGGGATAAAAGAGGAGGATGAACGTGGTGAGAAATTGAAGGAGAAGAAAAGAGACACAGCAAAGACAGAAAATCCGTCTCCGTGGGTGTGTATGCCTGTGTATATGCAGTACACTACAGTCTGTGTACTCGTGTGTGCGCGTCCGTGACTGCGCAAAGCACTCACCGCAAGGTCTCCGGCGCTTGCATTGACACGGGCCAACATACTCGGGGTCTGAAGGCTGCGCGGGGCTATTGAATTCGGGCGCCGAAGGTTGCCGTCCTATGACTGGGGATCCCGAAGAGGGCGCCGCCGACACTTCCTTGTTTTCCCGGGAAGGGCGCGAGGGGAGGGGGGGGTGCGATCGGGTGTCGAAGGGGTGGGCCCTTTCCGCTTCCTGGGACGGCGGACGCATGCGGATCTGCGGACAGGCCGGGCGTTGACGGAGCGCGTGGCGAGTCGCGAAGGTTTCTGAGGGACTTCCTGGGAGGATCCTGGGGACGCCATGTGCTTATTGATGGAATATTTGATGGCGCGGGGGCCTCGTGCGGAAGCTGGGCGCGGGCGGCGGAAGGGTTGCTTTGGCACGTTCTCTTTAAAGTCGGGATTTCGGTCGAAGTTCGGTTTTGGGGCCCTCCCTGCCTGCCCCGCGCCCCGCAGACTCGCTCCCTCTTCCTCGTCCCGCCTCCCTCTTCCTCGTCTCCTTCTATCTCTACTTCCGTATTATCCTTCTCTCACATCACCTTGTCCTTCAATTCCCCTGCTCCTCCCATCTCCCCTTTTACTGCCTCATCTCCCATTACCCTACTGCTCTTCTTCACCCCTTTCCCATCTCCCTCCCCTTTCCTCACCTCCCTTTCCTCACCCCCCTTTCCTCACCCCTTTCTTACACATCCCTCCTCCTCCTCCTCCGTCCTCCTCATCCCTCCTCCGTCCTTCTCCTCCTCCTCCTCCTCCCTCCTCCTCATACTCCTCCCTCCCTCCTCCGTCCTTCTCCTCCTCCTCCTCCTCCGTCCTCCTCCTCCGTCCTTCTCCTCCTCCGTCCTCCTCCTCCTCCTCCTCCTCCCTCCTCCTCCTCCGTCCTTCTCCTCCTCCTCCGTCCGTCTCATCTTCCTCCGTCCTTCTCCTCCTCCTCCGTCCTCCTCCTCCTCCTCTGTCCTTCTCCTCCTCCGTCCTCCTCCTCCTCCTCCGTCCTTCTCCTCCTCCGTCCTCCTCCTCCTCCTCCTCCTCCTCCTCCTCCTCCTCCTCCTCCTCCCTCCTTCTCCTCCTCCTCCGTCCTTCTCCTCCTCCTCCGTCCTTCTCCTCCTCCTCCGTCCTTCTCCTCCTCCTCCGTCCTTCTCCTCCTCCGTCCTTCTCCTCCTCCTCCTCCTCCCCCTCTTCCTCCTCCTCCTCCATCCCGTCCGACATCTCCATTCCCTCGTGAGGCTCGGAAGCATCGTATCCACTCGGGTTACGGCGGCCGGGTGGTAATCAGGTGTGATTGTGGGCTGATAGTAGAGATTAGGGCGGTGGCAGTCGACGGGGAGCGAAGTGTCTGTCACGGGGGTATGACACGGGGGTGTGACGCGAGCGTGCTTCGGCCGGGGGTGGGGGTGGGGGGCGTTCTTTGTTTACGTTTGGAGGTCGCTTTAAAGGGCTTCGTTTGCCGCCCACGCCGGTTCAAGGGGGATGTGCTCGGGTTTTCCGCGGGTTTCCTTACTTCTCCATTCCGTTTCTCGCTCCCTGTTATCTCTCTCTCTCTCTCTCTCTCTCTCTCTCTCTCTCTCTCTCTCTCTCTCTCTCTCTCTCTCTCTCTCTCTCTCTCTCTCTCTCTCACTTTCTCTCTCTCTCTCACTTTCTCTCTCTCTCTTACTTTCTCTCTCTCTTACTTTCTCTCTCTCTTACTTTCTCTCTCTCTCTTACATTCTCTCAACTCTCTCTCTCTCTCTCTCTCTCTCTCTCTCTCTCTCTCTCTCTCTCTCTCTCTCTCTCTCTCTCTCTCTCTCTCTCTCTCTCTCTCTCTCTCTCTCTCACCTGTCTCTCTCTCACTTTCTCTCTCTCTCTTACTTTCTCTCTCTTACATTCTCTCAACTCTCTCTCTCTCTCTCTCTCTCTCTCTCTCTCTCTCTCTCTCTCTCTCTCTCTCTCTCCCTCTCTCTCTCTCTCTCTCTCACTCACTCTCTCTCTCTCTCTCTCTCTCTCTCTCTCTCTCTCTCTCTCTCTCTCTCTCTCTCTCTCTCTCTCTCCCTCTCTCTCTCTCTCTTTTTCTCTTTCTCTTTCTCTTTCTCTTTCTCTCTCACCTCTCTTTCTCTCTCACCTCTCTCTCACCTCTCTCTCTCTCACCTCTCTCTCTCTCTCACCTCTCTCTTTTTCTCACTCTCACTCTCACTCTCTCTCTCCCTCCTTCCTCCTCCCTCCTACCTACATACCTCTCCTTCCCTCCTTCCTCCTTCCTACCCTCCTCTTACTCCATCCATCCATCCCTTTATCTCTCTCTCTCTCTGTCTCTCTCTCTCTCTCTCTCTCTCTCTCTCTCTCTCTCTCTCTCTCTCTCTCTCTCTCTCTCTCTCTCTCTCTCTCTCTCTCTCCCTCCCTTCTCCCCTTCTCCCCCCTCCCCCTTCTCCCCCCGCTCATCCCAACGCAAAATCACATGAGTCTCCCCTCGGTCAAGGTCGCCAAGGTCGCGCGGACTGTACTTGTTTGTTGCATCGCGAAGACAAGAGAGGACTCAGGTGCGTGCGGGCGGGCGTGCGGGCGGGCGGCGGCGGTTGGACTTTGACGCCCATCCGTCGAAGCGCCACGGTGAAGTTTGGGCGCGACGTGACTTTTTTTTTGTTTGTTTGTTTGTTAGTTTTTTTCGTTTTCTCGGCACTAAGAACGCCCTTTGTTCCGTGGGCGTGGGCGTAGGAAGGTGTGTGACGTTCTCTTCTTCGGGGGTGAGTGATGTGCGATTTTCTTTGGGGGTGGGTTGCGGGGATTGACGGGGAGGGGGAGGGGGAGGGGGAGGAGGGGCTTATAACGCTGTCTGTGTTATTAGCATGACTGTCAGACGTTCTCTCTCTCTCTTTCTCTTTCTCTCGGGCTTTGTTTTTATGTGTGTGTCGTATATATACAGTCTCCTGTCTTTCCTTTTTCTTGGTCATTCTCTCTCTCTCTCTCTCTCTCTCTCTCTCTCTCTCTCTCTCTCTCTCTCTCTTCTCTCTCTCTCTCTCCCTCTCTCTCTCTCTCTCTCTTCTTTCCTCTATCTTCCTTCCTTCCTCTTTCTCCCCTCCAATCCTCCCTCCCTACCCCCCTCCCCCCCTGTAATAGTTCTTAATGAAAGGCCTTGTTCAGGAAAGCATTTCAGAGCCTCATTTATGACTGCTATTTTACGCACTAAATCAAGGGGGGAAGAAGCGGATGCGACTGGCCATCCGACACACATCGCTGGAAGAATTGAGGAATGTAAACAGTCGCTACCTTGGACCACTGCAGATGAGGGAGAGAGAGAGGGAGAGGGAGAGAGAGAGGGGGAGGGGGAGAGGGAGAGGGAGAGAGGGAGAGGGAGAGGGAGAGAGAGAGAGGGAGAGGGAGGGAGGGAGAGAGGGAGAGGGGGAGGGAGAGGGAGAGGGGGAGGGGGGAGAGGAGGGAGGAAAGGGGGGGAGGGAGAGGGAGAGAGAGAGGGGAGAGGGGAGAGAGAGGGAGAGGGAGAGGGGGGAGAGGGATAGGGAGAGGGAGGGAGAGGGAGAGGGGGAGAGAGAGAGAGGGAGAGGGGGAGAGAGAGGGAGAGGGACACGGGGAGAGAGAGGGAGAGGGAGACGGGGAGAGAGAGGGAGAGGGAGACGGGGAGAGAGAGAGGGAGAGGGAGGGAGAGAGAGAGAGGGAGAGAGAGAGGGAGAGAGAGAGAGAGAGAGAGAGAGAGAGAGAGAGAGAGAGAGAGAGAGAGAGAGAGAGAGAGAGAGAAAGGTGAGTGACAAAGACACACACACACACACACACACACACACACACACACACACACACACACACACACACACACACACACACACACACACACACACACACACAGAAAGAAAAAGAAAAAGAGAAAGAAAAAGAGAGAGAGAGTGATGAATAAACAAATAAATGAATAGACAAATAAAGAGTAGAGCCGCCGAGACAGCCAGCCGGACGGGGAGAGAGCCCGGCGACGGGAGCGCCCGAAGGTGAGAGTGAGAGCGCGAGTGGCGGCGCGTGCGGGATCACGTGGCGGCGACAGGAGGCCGACGTCACCGCTGCGTCACCCGGTCGTCTCGCTAGGCCTGACGTTGTAATCTGCCGCGGCCGTCGTAGTTTGCTCGAGATTTCGTAATGGCCTTCGGGTGCGTGTTTGGCGATGCGGCGGTGCGGTGCGGCGGGGTGGGCGGGGCGGCGGGCTCTCGGGGGGGGGGGGGGCCTAGGGCACCGGGAGAAGGCTTGAACCGCCGTGGATGAGAACGACAGATCATCCATTATGGGGGAAAATTGGTGGCGTAACTCTTTATCAGCTCGGCCTACATGTTGCGATAACGAGCTCCTTGGCGTTCCTTGGCGAAGCATGCGCGGAGGGACATGATACGCGGTGCATGGCATGTGGATTGACGACGTCGGTGTGCTCAGCAAACCCTTCTTCCCTCTCTTTTGCTCTCCTAACCTCTTCTTTCCTCTCCTCTCATTTATTTTCTTTTCCTTTCCTTTCCTTTCCCCCTCCCTTCATTTTTCTTCCCTTCCTTTCCGTTCCGTCCATCTCATCCCGCCACAACCCATCGCCTTTCCTCCAGTCACACTCCCTTTCCGTCCCTCTGATCTGACCCTCTCCGTGCCTTCCTCTCCTCTCCCGTCTCACTTCCCTCCCTTGCCCTCCCCTTCCTACACTTGATGTTTTATTGAAGATTTTTTCGCGGTGATGTGTCAAGTTGTCTCAGGGCTGGCGCGGCGTCGAGGATAAGCGTGGATAAGCCCCGGATAAGAGCCCCCGGAGGCAGGAGGGCTCTCCGGAAGGGCCGCGGCGAGACCAGAAGGTTCGTAAACACGCGATCGCCTCCTCCTTTGACGCCGCCCGCTGCCGGTCGCTCATCTCGGCTCGCTTGGCTCTCTCTCCCTTCACTCTATTTATCACTCGTTCGCGTGTTTATCCGCGGGGAGGGATCGTGAAATATGGCGGGAGTGCGGCGGCGGCGGCGCGAGGTTGAGCAAAGCCAAAGGAGGCTGGTTGATCTCGACGACAGAAGCCCCTTGAGTCGAAGCGCCGGGCCGGACTTTCGCGTACTTGGCGCGTAATCGGCGCGTCGTGGGGCGGAGGGCGGCTGCGAATGTCGATGCTGATTAGGCATTTTCGGCGCAGCGTCATTTTTGTGCGTCGGGAATGTTGAGTTTGGTCAACCTTGCTGTCAAAATGGGAACGAGAGGCGAGCCATTCTTCTTCCCAGTCCTCGGGAGGCAAGAACGAGGCTAAGGCACTGCTTCTGCTCGGTTCTTGTAGCTGCTACATCGTCTTTTGGTTGGATTGGGGTTGATTAATCACCGATTTCGTCCTGGGAGAGAAGGAGGGATGGATAAATATGGGATAGGGAGAAGGAATGGAAGAGGAAGAGCTGAAGAGAAACAGAAAAGAGTGAGGTACGACACGGAAGGGAGGGGGAGAGGGAAGAGGAAGAGGGAAGGATATATACTGTAGATTATGTGCCTGTATGCACGCGCGCATCTGAGCCACCCCCTCCCCCCTTCTTCACATACACAACTAATTACAATCGACGCAGCCTTGGCGAGACGAAAACATTCATGCAGAAGTTAGGGAGAAAAGAAAGGATGGGGGAAGGAAATGAGGGAGGGGAGGAGGAGAGGGACAAGAAGAGAGTGGCGCGAGGAGGAGAAAGAAACGCAGCCAAAGAAGAGACCTTGGGAGAAGGGAAAGGGAGAGAGAAAGAAGAGAGGGAGCAAGATAGAACCAGATAGGAGAATCCAATCTCTTTCCCCTTGGTGGCTCGCCCGGCCGTGCGTCACCCGCGGAAAATCTCCACTTTTTCTCCCCCTGACCGACTTCCTCCGCCCACTAATTCCCCTCGAACACGTGCAGTCACACCCGCAGGAGACGCCGAAGGAGTCCTCATGACGCAAGAGCTCCCTGACGCGACCTTGGGATCCGGTCTCTGCCGGCGCTGAAGGGCCCGCGTGGAGCCCGCCCGCCGGCCAGCCCGTCAGGCTCCCGAAGGCGAGAAATTACTCGTTTAAAGTTCAAGGTTCGAGTGCAGTGATGCCGTTAGCGCCGCTCCATCAGGGCGCGTGCGGGGGAATGACAAGAAGGGCAGGGCGGCCGATGGCAACACCGGGGGAGGGGGGGAGGGGGAGGGAGGGAGAGGGGATTCGTTATGAAATTGAACACTTAAGTCGAGACGTTCCTCGGGCAGCGGCGTTAATCGGGCATTTTGAGGCGAGGGAGGAGGCGATGCCGATGCCCTGCCCGAGAATAATCGGTCTGCCTCTCGTGGGGGGGGGGGGGGGAGGCGAGGTGCTCCGTCATTGTTCTTGTGCTCTTTTGGAAGTCCCTGGTCTAGCCTTGCCCCCTGGTCTTTGGTGCTTGTAGGCCTATCCAGTCGTGTGGTTAGATGTTTATCTGTTTCGTCCGTCCATTAGGCTATCTTGCTATCTGTTTAGCTATCCTGTGTGTATTTCTGTCCTTCGGTCTGTTACTCCGTCAGTTTATCTATATCTATATCTATTTACTTAGCTATGTTTTTTATCGAGGTAGTATAGGACATCCTGATTCCCTCCTATTCTTTTTGCCTCTCCTTATGAAACGGGATAGGAAGGGACGTCCTGCTGCGCCGTGCTGTCCCCGCCCGCCGTCCCCCGGGAGCGCCCACGGGGTCCTGTGCAGGTGATTACGTAGTGCCAGGGAAGGAAGTGGTTACTTGGCGGCGGCGAGAGTCCTAATGAGTCGTTGGGGAAAGGGGGACTAACCGAAGCAAGGTCGTTGTCTCTCGCTTCGGTTGGGGGTGGGGTGGGGAGGGATGAGGGTAGGGTGGAGTTGGGGGTGGAGTGGGGTGAGGGTAAGGTGGGGGTGGGGGTGGAGGGGGAGGGGTAGTGGGGGGATGAGGGTGGGGGTGGGGTTGGGGGTGGGTAGCGTGTTGGGGTTGAGGGGGGGTTGGGTTGCGGGACTTTTCTTACTTTCGGTCTTTTAATCTTCTCCTTCCTGCTTGTGGTTCTCTTTCTCCACCTCCTCTCTCTTTTTTATTTACTAGTGTTTTTGTTCGTCTCCTGTCTTTTCTTTTTAGATCTGTTCTTCCTGGTTGTTGCTCTTCCATCTTTCGTGCTCGCTTTTCTGTATACCTTTTTGTGTTCTTTTGCTTCTTTGCTAGATGGGACTTTTCAGTATTTTGCCTTTTTTATTTGGATTTTATTTCTCTCACTCTCATTTTTATCTGTCTATCTATCTATCTATCTGTATATCTATATATATTTATATATATAAATGTATATGAATATATATAAATGTATATGAATATATATATAATATATATATATATATATATATGTAAATATATATATTTATATATCGCTCTCCCCTCACACTCCTCCCTCTCCCTCTCGCTTCACCTCCCTCTCCCTCGCATCGCCTCCCCCTCACTCTCTATTCTCTTTGTGTGTAAGTTTAGAAAAAAAAATCAAATCAAATCAAATCAAATCAAATCTATGTCATTATTTATGCTCACATTATTATGTTTTCTCCTCCTCCTTCCTCCTTCCTCTGCATCAGGATCGTCTCCGTTCCTGCGCTGCTGTATCCTGCAAACTGTATTCTCTCCAACTGTTCACCAGCTCCTCTGTTCATGACCTTTCTCTCGTCAGTCAGCTGATTTCATCACATTCGGCGCACGTTTTTTCCAGCATTTTCTTCCCTTCTTCGTCATCCTCTTAAACGTAATGAGAACTTCCTCGAAGCCTTATTGCATGAGGTTTTGGCGTGGGAGTTTATCATTAGGATTTCTTTCTTGTTCGTATTATTTTTTCCCCCTTTCCTCATTCATTTCGCTTAGTTGAACCGTCGGGTGGGGAAGAAAAGGGACATAACGGGATGAAGTAGTGTGGCGACGGATGCCGGTATGTTGGGGGTCTTGCAGTACTTGCGGGGACGAGTATGGATCTGGGTGTAATGCAGCGGGAGTACCATCGCGTATCGACGGCTCCGGACGCGGGTTCTCGTCCGCCCCGATCGCCGCACCGCACGCACCGCCCTATTAGCTCACCGCACGCCATCACGCCACAGTGTCCGTTGGGGTGGGGGTGGGGTGGGGGGTCTCTGTCTGTCACGGTGGCGGCGATTCGCTCCTGGCGCCGAAAGGTGGTGTGGGGGAGGGGGAGTGAGCGGGGCGGGGGGTCACCTCTGTACGTAAATGCTCGGGGTCTTTGAAATGTATGTTGCTTTTAGATCAGATAGGAATACATGCATATCACTTAGAAGCGCTTTTGTAGGCCTAGCTACACGACTACATTGGCATTATACCAAACTGTCCGTGATGGCACCATCGCCTAGCGTTGCCATGTCATTATCTTCCCTGTCATCAGACAAATTCCAAACAATTCAGGTGCTTCAGTGTTTTTTATCAAGGTATTTTTTATGATAATAATACTAATAACGATAATGATGATGACGATGATGATGACTATGATGATGATGATGATGACGATGATGATGACGATGATGATGACGATGATGATGATGATGATGATGATGATGATGATGATGATGATGATGAGGAGGAGGAGGAGGAGGAGGAGGGCAACGACGACGACGATGAAAATGATAATTATTGAAAATAGGATTAACAAAGATGTAATAGAGATAGAGGGAAACGAATATGGGGGGGGGGAGGATGAGCGAATGGACGTGGGTTTAGATGAAAGGGAAAGTGAGGAAGTGGAGGACAGACTGGAAAAAGAAGAACGAAAACAAGACGAAGAAGAAGCAAAAGAAAAATAGATGTAGCTTTTGGGACTTCTGGCCGCCATCCCCTTTCTCTTCTTTGATTATTATTTCCTTGGCTTCGAAGTTTGTGCAATCACTGCCAGTCCACGTAAAGGATAACATTTACTCCTTTTATAACATTTCTCTGATATTTTACTCCTGCAGTTCAGACTTAAAGGTAAGCACGCACGTTGCAGTATTTTTTTTCGCGTAAGGCCAAGCAATATCATTTTCATTGCGGCTTTCCCCGTGTGATCTAACAACGCTCGCGTGGATATCGACCGGGCCAGGGAATTCCCCGAGTTTCTATTTTGATCCCTTAAGATACGGAGACGAGGAGGACAGACGCTCATCGACCCGTCCGCGCGAAGTCGTCCAGCGAATGGCATTTGGAGACGAGGGCAGAAAAGGTCTCGTCTGGAATTCGCTTGGGCGGCTCGGGAGACTCGCCAGGTGGTGTCGTTGGCGGGCGTCGAGGGCCTGGTGTGGGGCTGCGTCGAAGGTTTTGGTCACTGGTAGGGCGTGGGAGGGCTGCGACGGCGCTGTGTTAGAGGTTTGGTCTTCGGTGGGGCGTGGGGAGCCTGCAGTAGGTAGGCCTATATGTTGAAGTGTGGGGGACGGAGAGGTTGCAACGATTGCTGTGTTAAAGAGTTTGTTGCTTTGAATTTAAGGAGTTTCTTGTTAAGGCTTTGGTCATTGGCGGGGCGGAAGGAGGCGGTAGAAGGTTTATGTTCAACTTTTGTTAAATGGAGAGGCGTAAAGAGGCTGCAATTAAAGCTGTGTTAAAGCTTTGGTCACTGGCAAAGAGATTGTGAAGCAGGAAGGTTGTGGTGGAGAGGGGGGGGGGAGATATTCAGGGAAAACATACGTCTGTCTTAGGTTAGGAAGCGTCGACCTTTTTGGCCGTTAATCCGAGTGTCCGTTCAGGGAAAGTCGACTGCGGTTACAAAACACGAGGACAAAGGTCAGCGAGCGCGAAGCTGTTGTTGTCGTTGATGTTGTAGTTGTTTGTTGTTGTTGGTTTGAATGTGTAGAAGACGCCGCTATGCCTTTTAGGGTAAGATAACGACAGCGTGTGTGTGTGGTATCAAGATTCTGAACACCAGCCGGGTTAAGGGGAGATTCTTCGCGTCTTGAATTTGTTGCAATCTTTCCCTCATTACGTGTGCCGAGTCGAGGCGTAAGAGATAGTTGAGACGTTTGCGGCGGAGAGGGAGGGGAGGTGAGGGGGAGAGGGAGAGGGAGAGTGGGAGGGAGGAAGAGAGAGAGAAGGAAGGAGGGAGAGAGAGGGAGAAGGGGCAGAGGGGGAGAGGGAGAAAGAGAGAGAGAGGGGGAGAGAGAGGGAGGGGGACAGAGAGGGAGAAGGGAGAGAGACGGAGAAGAGGCAGAGGGGGAGAGGGAGAAAGAGAGAGGAGATAGAAGAAAAGGAACTAGAATGAGAAAGAAAGGTCAAGGGAAAAGACGAGACCGAGGCGCGTTACGTAAGCCAGCGCGGGCGGCAGGGAGTCGGCGAGGCCCCTGGCGCTCCCCTGCGAGGCGTGGGAGAGGGCGCGGGCGTACCTGGACACGACGGTCCGTGCATGACCGGCTGCCCGATCCTGCGAGTCATTCACTGGTGCCCGCTCGCCCCTCGCTCCGCTGGCCCCGCCGTGCCCCGCCGTGCCCCGGCCCGCCCCGCCCCCTCGCCTGCTCATCCACCTCAAACCTCGGGAATGTAGGCCTTTTGGGGGGGACGAGGCGGTTTTCTTTCTTTATCTTTTTTTTTTCTTTCTTTCTCTTCTTTTGTTTTTTATTTGCTTTCTTTTTTATTTTATTTTATTTCTTTTTTTATTTTTTTTCTTTCTTTTTTTTCTTTTCTTTTCTTTTCTTCCCTTCCTTTTTTTTTCTTCCTTTCTTTTCTTATTTTTTTCCCTCTTCTGTCTCCCAGATCGATGCGTGAAAATGACGGTCTCTGAGGGTTTGCTTGAAGGAGAAGAAAGTTGATTCACGTTGCCATTAAAAAAAAAAAAAAAAAAAAAAAATCCTCGTCAGTGTTATCGATTCTTGCAACTGACCTTTTCCACGTTGGAGTCTCGCCTCGCGTCTCGCAGACAACGTGGCTTTTGTAGTACACTTTTGTTAAAAAGAACGAGAGGTCGAGGGGTAGCCGCGACGAGTTAGTCTGGTCGAGAAAGGAAGGTATTTTTATTAAAGGTGTGTGTGTGTGTGTGTGTGTGTGTGTGTGTGTGTGTGTGTGTGTGTGTGTGTGTGTGTGTGTGTGTGTGTGTGTGTGTGTGTGTGTGTGTGTGTGTGTGCGTGCGTGCGTGCGAGAGGGACCTGCGCTACCGGTCGGGGGCGAGAGAAGGGCAGACAGACAGACAGACAGACAGCCTGTCGCGAGGTGGGATCCGTCCAGGAAGAGGCGACTCCGAGACGACTTTTACACGCGAAAGGTGATGAGGCTGCACGCAGGGTCGTTGCTTTTGTCTTTGTTTTTTTTTTTTTTTCTTGGGGGAGGGAGGGGGAGGGAATAAAAAGTGGGCGCAGTGTTGTAGCGTGAATGCGTCGGGGTGCTGGCGTCGTAGGCATGAGGTCTCGAGGGAGAGATGTTTGTAAACACATTGAGCGTGCGTGCGTGTGTGACTGTGTTTCTGTGCATCGGTGTCTTTCTGTCTTTCTTTTATGTCTGTCAGTCTGTCTGTCTGTCTGTCTGTCTATCTCTGTCTATATGTGGATGACTGTGACGTCGCTGATTTTGCGTCTGTCTGTGAACGCGTATTATGGGAGACAACACACGAACGAACACGGCACCCCTCCTTCCCCACAACCCATGGATGCCGCTCCCGAGGCGACGGGCCCGGCGGGAGATAAGGAAGGGAGCAGCGGCGCCGGCAGAGCCCACCTTGAACGGCGTGTGTTTCCCTGGTGTTACGTCACGCGCTTGCGTCAACGGTGTTCCCGATTATTTTTAGAGGTGCCTTGACTCTGCTGCTGCTGCTTTTTTTTTTTTTTTTTTTTCTTTTCTTTTTCTTTTTTTGAGCTTCTCCTTTTCATCATCGGGGTGATGAGGATTTCCGAGGGAAGAGTGTTTTTTTTAAATGTGTATTTCGATATTTATCCGTGATTGTATTTGTGTGTGTGTATTATGTACGTACCTATAGATACCTGCATGTATGCTTGTGGGCATTTGTTTGTTTATACACACTCTATATGGTATAGTATAGCTCATACAGAAACTACACAACACTACAACACTCACTTATCCAAACATAAACATAAGACCCCAAACGTATTGATCGATACACAGGCAACGGTATTAAGAAGTATGGATTGTTGTTATTGTCATTATTATTATTGTTATCATTATTATTATTATTGTTGTTGTTTTGTTGTTGTTGTTATTGTTGTTATTGTTATTGTTGTTGTTGCCATTATAGTTATCGTCTTTATTATTATTATAATTATT